>NC_051411.1:2126416-2138916 GCF_015228065.2 Penaeus monodon
TGTTTGGGGTTTTTCTTAAATTCTTTTTTAAGAATAAATTTAAAAAGGACGAGAACCACATCCTGAAAGGTGGTCACAAGATAATGGAGGTGAGTTGTCATGGAGCACCATGATGAATTTAACCGGGACCCGTCCTGTTCTCTTCCACTTCGAAGAAGACGCAAGGAGGCTTCTCCGTGACTGAAGTCCCAAGGAGCTCGATTTTCTTCTCGTTTTTTTTTCTTCTTTAAAATGCCCTCATCGACGAAATTGTGCAAACAGACGGATGAATATCATGGATAGCTGATGAACAAGGAAATCTACTCACCAAGTTATAGAATGCATCAATGGAAACCAACAGATATAAATGAAATGCTAAAATTCCTCTGCTTGTGCATGGCTATGGCTCACGTTAAAAAAAGGAAGGATAAATGACAACTGGTCTACCGACTTTCTCATATCATCATCTGTGTTTAGAACTATTGTGATTTTACTCATTTAACGACATCTTCATTTCAGTGACAATCAAATAGTCCCACATCGCAGATTATCGAAGATAAAAAGGGGTAATGAATGACATCAGGCACAAGTTTTCAACAAAATTTATGCCCGTCCAGGAGAGGAAAGTCTGGTGCCGTCAGTATATGCCTAAAAACGTCACAAATTCGGTCTAAAATGATTTTTAATTTGTGATGTTGTGACAGGTTTCATCTTGGATTTTATATTGTACGCTGGGGCACAGACTGAGGGTCAGATTGACTCAAGATTTGGTTTTGTTGGTTCGGTAGTCAGCACTTTGATAGGGCCATACTTGGGGAAAGGACATAGTCGTTTTTACAGTTATTTTTATTACGCCAGTCCAATTCTGTTTGATCACCTTCAGCAAAATGGTACAGGAGCTTATGATAGAGTTCGACCCAAGAAAAGTGGTGCCTTGGTTACCTGGAGGCAACTGCGGGAAAGTCAGTGCTTGCCACAAGAACATGGTGTGTTTCAAGTGGTCTGCAAAACGAATGGTCCATATGTTAACATCAATTCACGGGGACCAAGATCGTCCAAATTGAAAAAAAAGAGATTACACTACAGGAGAGCATAAGGAAGCCAGAAGCAGTTGTTGACTACACCCTAAAATGCTTATATTTACGAAGGCCCGATATACTTAATGGACTGTGTTAGAGAGCCTCAGAAAATCAATTAAATGGTACCAAAAAAAACTTTTTTCTTTTCGTGGGACATGGCAAGACTAAACCTATATTTCATATACCTAGTCGATAGAAGTTTTTAAAAGACCCTCCTTCTTGGATTTCGCCACAGCGTCAGATGATTACCAGATATCGAGAGCAACAAGTATCAAGACCCCATGCATTTGTCCAGGAGCAAAAACCCTTGACTTACTGAACGCCACTTCCTAAGTTTTGTTGAGGCCATTCCCACAAACCCAAGACCCCCAGAGGGAAATGTCACTATGTGCAAACACACAACTGCGACACAGGATAGCGAGGCCCAAGTGAAACACTGCGCTGATTGGGGGGGATTGCACTTTGTTGCCAAGTGTTCCGAGTATGTCAGTGGGAAGTACTGATAGGCAAGGTTGGACGTGGCATCTCTGTTGATATCTCAATATTTTTTTTTGCTAAGCCCATGTTCCTTCATCTCTCTTGATAATATTTTGTATACTTTTTGAAAAGATTTGTGTTTTGAGCTCCCATTGTACGTCATAATTCGATCTTTATGTGGGTTCCAGTCCATTTTTTCTGTTACAGATTTGATGTAATTTATCAGTTTGTAATAAAACTGTACAGTTTTTGTGCTAGCTGGGCCTATTTTGTTATTGTAGCACAACCTAGAAAGTAAGTACTTTTGGTTAATAGGTGGGGGGGTGGAGTCTTGCCATGATTAATATTGCACATTATAGCTTTAGTACGCGCAGCAAAGGGAAAAACATGAGAATTTTTCTGAATCATTAGTTGAAAATTTGATGAATGTAATTGGTGTATGGATGTTGTTTGCATTAGTGACTTTTTTGTGTTATTATATATATATATAGATATTATATAATATATATATATATTATATATATTATATATATATAATTTATTTATTTATTTATTGCTTCTAATAAGGAAGGTTGACTGCACGTGACCCACGGTAACAGAAAACGGGATTATCTTACAGTTAGCCAACAGTACTTTCCCATCATTTAATTTGTTTCTCGATCATAGTTCCCGTGGCAATGGCGCCTTTTTTTCTTCCGCCATGAAATGTTGTTTTGCTAAAATAATTTAAAGGAAAAATGATGTTAATCGCTTAGTGTCGCTACAAAAAATATATATTTCAATATTGAGCCGCACCGACACACCGGCGAACGTTTAGGTTAATGAAACGAAAGAGTTCATTATATTGCTTCTTAATGAAGGACCACTAACCATCGTGTGTGTGTTTACACTGATCCTAAAGGAGTAATTTCAAGAACTTTAAAAGTATGAATGAGATCTTATAAACTCACAATCGCAATTTTATTTCCTGCCTCGAATATATTATCTCGAACCACCTTACAATTTACCTTTTTAATCATGGGGTTGAAGTCTTCTGAGTAAGATTGTAAGTGCTCTTTAACAAGTGGGGACTTCACGTGCACACGCATTCAACACACGTTACGTATGAAACACACTCACTCGCACACATACGCTCTTCTGTTCTGTCCTTCCTAGAGGTGTCCTCGGGTCACTCGCTCTATCCTCTTCTCTCCTCTCTTCCTCGTCATCTCTCTCCTCTCTCTCTGCTCCTCTCCTCTCTCTCTCTCTCTATTATATCTATCTATCTCATCTCTCTCTCCCTCCCTCCCTCCCTCTATCTCTCTCTCTCCTCTCGCTCTCCCCTCTCTCTCTGCTCTCTCTCCTCTCCTTCTCTCTCTCTTCCCCCTCCCCCCCCTCTCTCTCTCTCTCATATCTATCTATCCATCTCCTCCCCCCCACCACCCTCTCTCTCTCTGTCTCTCTCTTCTATCTATCATCTCTCCCCTCCATCCCTTCTCTCCTCCTCTTCTCTCTCTCTCTCTCTCTCTCTCTCTCTCTCTCCTCTCTCTCTCTCTCTCTCTCTCTCTCCCTCCCTCCCTCCCCCCCTCTCTCTCTCTTTTCCCTCCCCTCCCTCCCTCCTGTCCTACTGCTCTCTCTCTTCCTCTCTCTCTTCTCTCTCTCTCTCTCTCTCCTCTTCTCTCTCTCTATCTCTTTCTCTTCTCTCCCTCCCTCCCCCCTATCCTCTATCTTTCTCTCTATAATGCGTCTTCTCTTATTTTGAAGGAATGATACTAGCAACACTATATTTATCGGCAGGTCCAGAGGAAAACTCAGTATCGTTTTTCTCACCAGCAGCTTTATTGAGGGAACAGACATCAGTAGTTTATTTTTTAAAAGGGACTCTTGTCGCGGTAGACGTGGCGGAGGGCGGCCTTCCCGTCAGCTCTCCTACGGGTTGGAGGGAAGGTGTCGCGGTTCAAGGGAAACGGACTACCGGAAATGATCCTTTGGTATTTCTGGGTCACTTCCAGCCTAGGGCGTGGGGGGGCCGGGCACGGGGGGGCACAGCTGTTTGCCCTCGGTCTACCCCTCCAGGCGTTTTCGTTATCGCCGAAGGTGAGGGGGGGTCATTCACATGGGGAGGCATTAGGGGTTCAAATGACCAGGAGGTCAGCAGTCAGAGCTCTTCTCTGCCTAGCCAAACTCCCACTTGATTAATGGATTGTCACCCCGGCTCAGGTAGATTTCACTTTTATAGGATGGCACGCTCTGCCTAGCCAAAACTCCTTGATTAATGGTGTCACCCGGCCTCAGGTAGATTTCACTATTTATAGATGCCACACTGCTCGCCACCTACCCTGCCTCCGCCCGCGAGGCGCTGATAGACGGCTTCACCTCAAGGCTTCCTACTCGCACGCTGGAGAACGCTTGACGGCCCAACGTAGCGTCAATCTTCCACGGCGCGCGTCCCTCATCCACCTCCAGTCCTGTGCGGCGTCCTCCATTCCGTCCCTCATCCGGTGTCCCGTCCACGGGGCGCCGTATACGCGGAAGCCTCGGTAGCGCCATATTCTGATAGACGGTCCCCGACATGGTGATTCCTTAAGTTCCTGGCTATCCACGGTTCCTCGCCATTCGGACGCGGGCCTGGGGCATGTGGGATCGCATGACCAGGCTAATAGCAACCAGAACATGCACACAAGGGCCAAGTAGGTGGAGAGAAAGATCTATGACAGGTGGGGGGGGGGGGGGTTGGGGGGGGTAGCTTAACAGCACTACGAGCCGTTAAACAATAAGCGATGATTTATTTTTTTTTTTTTTTTTTTGTTTTTTTTTCTTCGGATAGACCGGAATTGATCATAGGTCATCCGCAAAGTCTACTTGAACCTTCGAGCGTCCGATAAAAGGATCAGAGTAGAAGTGCCAAACTACATATACAAGTACTCAGTGCCTATGGACATTGCTGTTGTACAAGGATAGTCCGTGTATGGGGGACACGAGGAAGCACATCGATGGCCTTACTGCGAGTGCGATCCTCCTCCTTGTGCATCCGATACTCTTTCGCATAGCAACGAGCCAACACTATAAGAGGAGCAACATGCTAAACAAGGTAACTTACAACAACAGGATCTAGATGAAGTTTGTGTGAAAGTCTGACTCCAAACCCGACGTCCGCGTCCTGAACCTACTAACGTGCCGTAGATGCAGCCCGGGATGTGACGGGTGATGTCGGCAAGGTTAGGCGCGCCGGGGCCTAAGCGCTATAGGATCCTGCAGTGACATCCGTGACGAAGGATTGATGCGGAACTTTATGACAGGAGAACGGCAAACCCAACAGTGATGAGGTAGGACAAAGCGTTCCCTGCAAAACATATCTGGCTGAAAGGTCCTCGAAGCAAATTTGTGGCGGCCGTTTGATTGATAGAAATTAGATCGGTCGCCTGCGAAAGACTGAGCATGAAAGGCGAGAGTTGATCTCTCACCTCCTCGAAAGGAACAGAGTGAGGTGATCAGGCCACCTGAAACAAGAGCACGAGCACAAGATGGAGTCTGAAGAGAAGAGATGAAGTAAAGGTGAAAAGAAAGCACACGAAAGTGTCCTTGGTAGGCTTTCAAACAGGATCTAAGAAGTCAGAGGAAGGGGAAAGATATTTTTGCATGACCTCCTAGCTCTCTAAAAGAATAAATGTGGAGGCACGTGAACCATGTGAATATGAACTGTTGTTTGTGTTTTCTGGGAGGGGGTGTACGGCGGTAACGCCCTAAAGATAGTAGAAGGACGCACTGAATAATAACAGACGCCCAGAGGCAGTGAGGAAAGACATGAGGCTTAGGTAAAACCGAGTGCGGTGTCTAAGGGAAAAGAGTTTGACGGAAAATGAAGATACCCTCTTAAAAGTACCGCGCCCATGTCAACAGGCGAAAATTCACGTCAGGCGACACCTCACCGTGCGCCGCACGAATGAGGGCTGTTGCCAAACTATTCAATCGTGTGTAATTTTGTGACTGTGCTCTGATATGAAAAAACAGTTAAAGTTAATGAGGTAAGATGAGAAAACCTTGTTTACTGTGCTACAATCTGACCGACCTTTACCCGCACAGCCTAAAAATCAGAGCAATTCCTGAAACATTGTGCGCGAGCGTGTTGACAGCATGAGCAGATGAGTCGAAACTGTGAACTACAGACGGATAACTTCATTATACTTCTGAATTCGGATGTAAGAGTGTCGTCATCCACAACTCTCGAAAAGTAAGTGCGAAAATTTGCCAACAAAATTGAATAATCCTCGCCGAGGCCCTACATGTAGGAGTGAGAGGGCCCTACGAAAGAAGCAACTTCGCAATCGTCGGATGATAAGATCGGATGAATAGGCGAATGTCATGTGCATCAAGAGAAGGATCTATGGTAAGGTTGTTACGAAGAGAAAATTAAAAGGTCCCTGTGAGTATAGCATGAGATGACGCGTTGCGGAGGGGCATAGCGAGAAACCGGACCTCCCACATGCTGTTATAGGGAAAAACTTCCCAAGGGTCCGCAAAACCACAGCCCCAGGTGCGTCCTTCACGTTACGTTCGGCAGGCGATGCGAGTCTCTTGACCCATGAGGGTGCCACAAAGAATAGGGACAAACAGCATCCGGGAAGGGAGAGCCAGATATCACTCACCAATCACACGACCAGCATAAAGAAATCATACACCACAAACCAGTGACCGAGAAAAGAATAGGATGATATTGGTCTGTCTAGAATGAGCGGGGCAGGTAATCGCAGCAATCGCAGCTAAGTATAGAGATAGAAACAAAACCTTACGGGGTAAAAGTAACACATATACCTTGATGAACTCACTAAATCCGAGGACTAGTGCAAGTAAAATGAGAAAAGAATGATTGTATCAAAGCAAGGATGACTAATGAGAGGGACAATCGGATTCCGACACTCATAATACTGACTTCAGCCAGCTGCAGGACGTCAAAATGGAACCACTGCACAGAGCCATCAGCGACAGACTTGCACTATGCCTTGTTGTCTTTCTGCCACAACTTGTAGGGACCCGATCAATATAAGATGTGGATAATTCTATTTCTGTTACAGGATGTGGATAATCTATTTCTGTTACCAGTGGACCACGTGGCTGTTTTCCACGTGGGATCCAAATGTCCCAAATAAGAAACCCCCCGCTCAGCGAGGGCGGAGGTCAAATTTATATCTGGACCTCGTTGACCGGGAGTTCGTTAGCCAGCTACCAGCGCCACTTAAGGACAGCTCCGCCCTCTCTCCGAGGCAGCTGGGCACCGTGACCCGCGCGGCTTATAACCCGTATAACTAAACATGTCGTTGCTGTTCTTATACTTCGTGGGTCAACTCTCAGAAAGAAATTAAAAGAGGTCAAGCCGTTAACAAGTATAACTACCCTCGCTCACATTGTACTAAGGATGATAGCCTTTTACACTCTCTCTCTCTCTCTCTCTCCTCCATCCCTCCTCTCTCTCTCTCTCTCTCTCTCTCTCTCTTCTCTCTCTCTCCTCTCTCTCTCTCTCTCCCCCCTCCCCCCAAAAAATAAAAAAAATAAAACACCGCTTCCCCCCCCCACAATTCCTCTAAACACCGGGAGTCTCTCTCTCTCTCTCTCTCTCTCTCTCTCTCGCTCCTCTCTCTATCTCTCTCCTCTCTCTCTCTCTCTCTCTCTCTCCCTTCTCTTTCGCGCTCTCTCTCTCTCTATCAAAAAAAAAAAAAAAAAAGAAAAAAAAAAAAAAAACACGGTTCCACCTCCCACAATCCTCTTAAACACCGGGAGTCGCCCGAGTGATTGTTCAATTCGTGTATTCTTCGTGCAAAAGCGGTGCAGTTTTGCCCCTGGCACCGATTGCAAGGGTTTTGGATACGGGTCACTCGGCGTTCCCCGAGATATTATTATGGAAAAAAGAAAAAGATGAGAGGATGGAGGAGGGACGGACGGGAGGGACGGACGATATGGAAATGGATGGATGGATGGTATGGATGGATGGATGGATAAATAGAGGCAGGATGGGTAGACAGATAGAAAGAGAATCTATAGATGGATCGATATGTAGATAGATGGATAGACAGACAGATGTATAGATAAACCCAATTGGATAGTCTGCTAGCTAGCTAGGCATACCCACACGTTTTTGCCGTTATTATTAAGTATTATTAATATCTTTAGATTTTGCAATTATTTTGTCTCCGTATTTGATATGTTTTTTTTTTCATTATTGTAAAAATTTACTATGTCGTTATCTGAAAATACATCTCAACCCCCCACCCCCCCTTCAAAGCTTTGGACACAAACACGCAATTATATCAGTGTTTCAGAAAGAAAGAAATGTATAAATAACAAAATGGAATTAAACAAAAAAAATATATATTTTTTTTTCATAAAGATATTCATGTTTTACCTTTTTGTTTATTTTTCATTTGTGTTGAGGTCTTGTATCTCTCAGAGGGACTATGCTTATAAACATTAACTTATAATGTTTAAAGAAGAGAGATTTGCTTGTGGGTTTGTCCAGCGGACCGTCACAAGAACAATTCGGACTTTCATGCACGGAATTCTAGAAGGATGAAATCAAAGTATTTCGAATGTCACAAGAATTGTGTTCTTAAATTACATCATTTGATTTTATTTGAGAATGTAGCGAAAAAAAAATAACGCGTTCACATTATTTTTTTTTCCTGCTAATTGGCACTTGATATCTGTTTTCTCAAAACAAGGCATAAGTAAACCAGTATTAGCGTTACCTAGTTTTTGAAAGCCGTTTAAATAAGGAATAAGCAATACAAGAAGAAGCTATCCTGAAGAAGATAATCCCATGGATATTTACTGATTAATTATCTGCAAGTGTTAGAGCAAGGTTTCTTAATACTGAGAGAGATAAACAATACGCTATCGTTCCTCCCTCATGTCGGAGCTGTAAAACCCAATTAATCGACACCTTCGCCCAGTATCCACCATCTAAAAATAGAAAGAAAGGAAGAGAGAGAGAAGAGATAAAGAGAGAGCGATTGAGAGAGAGAGAGAGAGAGAGAGAGAGAGAGAGAGAGAGAGAGAGAGAGAGAGAGAGAGAGAACGAAAGGATTAGCAAAACACACAGACTTACTCTGCTCTGCAAATGACACCTACAGCGAGTGCCACCCCCTAATCCCCCCCTCCTATTAGTGGCCTCAAATCCTAACACTCCCACGTGGCACCTTGGGGGATTACTGTGATTAATCCGGGGACCAGCTATATTAATAATTAAAGGAGAAAGGGACCAGCTGCGTCACATCATTTAGCAAGACCCATTTGTGACTTTGTCCATGTCAGCTTGTAGGATGGTGTAAGTTTCATTGCAAAGGGATTCCTCTGCCAATCTTAGAAAGGAGGGGGAGGGACACTTTACCATTAATTGCAATGGTAGAGAATGTTCTCGAAATATGGGGATTATGTAATAAATATTATTATGTTGTCGAGATTCTTGTTATTAATTAATTTACTTTGGTTATTTACAGATGAGAGCATAGGACATTAAAGCAATGGGAAGGAAATATAATACTGATGATGATGATGGTGATGATGATGATGATAATGATGATGATGATGATGATGATGATGGTGATGATGATGATGATGATAATGGTGATGGTGATAATGATGATGATAATGGTGATGGTGATAATGATGATGATGGTGGTGATGATGGTGATGATGATAATAATAACAATAATAATTATGATGATGATGATGATAATGATGATGATGCTGATAAAAAAAAAAAATAATAATGATAATGATAATAATAATAATAAGATGTTAATAATAAATGATAATGATAATAATGATAATACTATAGTACTACTGCTGCATACAAACACACACAAACAAAACACAAACACACAACACATACGCATACACAAATAACAACAAAACAAAAAACAAGCACATAAAAAAACCTTTGACATCTTTAGCAGAGATGCAACTGCAAAACACCATTCGTTTGCCAACTGCATTTCGTCCACACCACTCGTGCTATATTCTCAAAAGTATTTGCAAGATACGCTACATTCCCTCTCTCTGCTCTCGCTTGCAGTCGAAGCTTCTCTCGTCTTAGAAAACAGAACTTATGCATTCCCGTGATCAAAAGGCTCAATATTCAAAGACCCTGAGACGCACGGCAGCAGCTGGGATGTTTTAAGTTCGTTGTTGGGGGAAAAGGTCGATTTTTGTTGGTTTTCTCATCCTTTGGAGAGAGAGGATGTAGTTGGTTGATTTTCCTTTAGTGTGAGGGAAAATTTGGATTACAATCTCACGAGCTTGCAAATATAATATCTATTATTATACACAACACACAACACACACACACACACACACACACACACACAACACATATATATATATATACTATATATATATATATATATAGATATACTATATATATACATATATATATATATCATATAGAATAGATAGATACGATAGATAGATAGAAGATAGATAGATAAATATACATACACACAACACATATGTACATATATATATATATATATATAGAGATAGATATCATATTATCATATATAGAATATATCTATATATAGATATATAATAATATATATATGTATATTCAGAATTATATGATAATGATGTGATAATGATAATAAGTAATAATATAAATGGATAATAATGATGATACTGATGTAATAATAATAATAATAATCAATAATAATAATAAAATAATAATAACAAAAAAATAATAATAACAATAATAATAATGATGATAATAATACTAATAATGATAATAATAATAATAATAATGATAATAATAATGCGTACTCAATAATAACTTTTTCCTTTGCACGATGCAATCCATTTCAAGCAACCATTAGGAGTAAGTAATCTCGTACAAGAGCTTGTTTAGATGTTAGCAAAACATCAACATTCAACAATTAAATGATTTTCTAATGAGCATAAAAAAGGAAGAAAATCAAATACAAATATGCAGAGTATATATCTTCTTAAAATCGTGTCAATCCTAATTAATATTAAAAATACTGAAGCAAAAGTTATCTGTGCTAAATGTAAAGGTATTACAAACAATTCTCCCAACAAATATACGAGAATACTCAAAATGCGCGAATGATTAAGCATAATCTCGTGTAGCTTTGACGCTGCCGAAATAATTATTGTCAGGCTATAGCCAGATATTAGTTCTAATTAAAAGAACTTTTTGGCAACCTATAGGAGCTTCGAACAGAAGCTAGCTATATGGCTTAAGTCATGGCAATGTTAGTAGATTGCTACTTGGTTAATGTCACCTAATCTGTAGCTGTTATAGAGAGTACACTGGCAAAATCGTCTCTGTCTCTGTCTGTATGTCTGTCCGCTCTCTCTCCCTCGCTCGTTCGAATTCATCTATCTAATCTGTTCTATAGGTGTCTATAGTTTATTATCGACCTATCTATCAGTAGATACATAGAAAGATAAAGAGAGAGAGAGAGAGAGAGAGATGAGAGAGGATGATGAGAGAGAGAGGAGGGGAGCGACGATGGAGAGAGAGAGAGAGGAAAACAAAAAAGGGGAGGAGAGAGAGAGAGAGAAGAGAGAGAGGAGTAGTCTTTCAAAGCAGTACATAAGTGCTTCCTTTGAGGGCAAAAAAGAAGTCAGCTGACTATAGCATTCCATCATATGAACGATGAGCTGATTACCTTTCAAACAACGTTGTATGATGGAAAACTTTGATGTCTAAAAACTACATGTTATTTACTTTCTTGCTAGTCTTTGCTATCACTTATAAAATATTTGAGTGCCGTGCACGTTTATGCATGTGTATGCGTGTGTGTGTTTGTGTGTATATATGTGCATATGTGTATGGTGCCTGCACGTTGCGTGTGGTTGTGTGGTTTATATATGGGTAGAAGAATGTTTGTGTGTATGCGTGTGTATATGTTGTATGTATAGTGTTCATGTATGGTGTGCATGTGTATGTATGTGTCCGTGTACGTAAGCATATTGTCAGGGAACAGAACGGGAAGTGGATAGCTTTATGAAGTTTAAACCGAGTGTATTTACTCACTCTTAATGGGATATCAAGTACAGGTAAAAATAAAGGCAATCATGTGTATTTGTATCTTTAAAATCGTGTATCCCCCACCCCCCCGATAAGCGGCTGGACAGATGAAACGCACACGATTAATGTGAAGAGATATTGGATACCAAAACCACAGTTTTGTGCTATAACATCTGTATGCTTGTATGTTACATCATGTGTTTTATACTTATTCTTCCTACTTTCCTCTTCGTATTTCCTCTCTGTCTTTCATGTCTTTCCATCCCCCCCCCCCCCTCTTGTCCCTTCAATAAAATCAGAAAATTCTGCATGCTACATTTATTCATTATTTCTCATGATATCTTTCCTTTTCTTCTCTCCCTCCCTACACACACCAAAACAACAAACAAAACAAAATAAAATAGAAACAGAGAGAACAAAAGAAAGCGATTACACAAAACTATTTTCTTCACTGTAATAACTCCTATGGATTGAAATTTACCACAGGATTATTTCTTAACTGCATATCCACGGGACCTGATCGCTATGTGAGGCATTTCTCTTGACAAACAGCAATAAAATGTATGGAGGGGAAATTGGTTCTTAAACAGGAACCATTAGACTGAAATCTAACTGGTTACGAATATAATTGTTATATGTGTTATGAACAGCCCACAATAAAATGTATTTATATGGTCATGTATATATGTAAGATGTAAATGTGTTTCTATTGTATGTGTAAATGTAAAATGTGTTTATATTGTATGTGTAAATGTAAAATGTGTTTATATGTGTATGCGTTTCTATAAAGACCCACAATAAAAAAATACTCGTAACTTTTCCAATTCGTAAAAAAATCCTCATCAGACAAATAATATTGGAAATAGGTAAGAACAAAGTCTTGATCACTGCACTTTGGTGTAGACATTTCTCTTGCATGATCAAGAATGCATTCTCTTGGATGT
>NC_051411.1:2141416-2151107 GCF_015228065.2 Penaeus monodon
GGGAAGGTTCTCAATCGCTTCTGCAGGGGAAGTCTCAGTCGCATCTGCAGGCCGAGCTGCTGGCGGTCTGGCCGAGGCGCTCGAAGGCGCGGACGAACTCGTCGACGGCGGCCTGGCTTCCGGGTCCTGGCACTGCGCTTCCTTGAGCAGCTGCTTGATGGCCGCGTCCTTGATCTTGGCGCAGGCTCGCCCGAGGGCGCCCAGCGAATAGATGTCCGCGCGGGGCTCTACGGAGCACCCGAGGAAGTACACGGACACGGTGTGGTCGTGCCACGGGCGCCTCTTGTTCTCCAGGAACGAGCGGTCGGCGGGGTCTGTCGTCTAGTAGTCGGCGAAACAGCAGGTACCGAGCGCCGTCGCTAGACCCAAGTGCAACAGAGTGAGGCTGACGGTGCCGTTGACGAAGTCCAAGGCCACCTGGTCTGCCTTCAGGTGGACGAAGCCTGCCTCGTGGACGCCCTTGAGGATGAGCGAGAGTTAGCGCAGGATGTCGCAGAGCAGCGTCCTGCTCATGCGGACGCCAGTCTTCTTTTCTATGACGTCGCTGAGCGTGCAGGTCCAGTTGCCTCGCCATGAGGAAGGACAAAGCTTGCTTGCAGGTAGGCAGGCAGCCTGTGGCTGTCTCCTCTCTCTCCCTCATCTCCTCTCTCTCTCTCTTTCTCTTTCTCCTCTCTCTCTCTCTCTCTCTCTCTCTCTCTCTACCTCTCTCTCTCTTCTCTCTCTCTCTCTCTCTATCTCTCCGCCTCTCTCTTCCCTCCTCTGTCTATGCCTGTATGTTTCTCTCTTTGCATTGCATGGGACATTTCACTAAGTTTCACTTTAATTAGATGTCTTTTCAATTAATCTATTGGCCCTCATCACGTAATAATAAAACACGCAATTAATTCTCAGCGGGTTCCATATCACGTTTAGCTTATTTTATTTTTCTTTAGCTCCATCCGATAAGTAAATGTGTGTGTATGAAGGTGTGGCGTATGGGTGTGTCCATGTATGTGTAGTGTGTGTGGTGTGTGTGTGTTGTGTGTGTGTGTGTGTGTGTGTGTGGTGTGGGTGTGTGTGTGTTGTGTGTGTGTGTGTGTGGTTGTGCTCATTTGTGTGGTGTGGTGTTGTATTAATTTAATGTTATTAGATGTAACGGTAGCATACAAATTCTCCTAGTCTATTTTGGCATCTATCTGCCACTTCTTGTTAAAAGTACATCCGTATGTTAATTGCTTCCAGTCCCTTTCCTTTTTAGTCTGAATATCCTTCTCTTTCTATCATTATTTCTCGATTCTTTCTCTCTCCATTTCCTTTTACCCTTCTATCTTCCTTCCTTTCCCTTCCAGATCTTCCCTACATGCCAAGGTTCTCTTGTCTGTCTTCCTCTCTGTCTCTCTCACTCTTTCCCTCCCTCGCTCTCTCTCTCCCTCTACCTCTCTTGGCCTCTGTCTATTCTCTTCCCTCTCGCTCTCCTATCCTTCACCCCTTTCTCTCTTCTCCCTCTTTCTCTCACTATACCTATCTATCTCGCTCTCCTCCTTCTCTCTCTCTTCGCCCTCCCTCCTTCCCCTCTCCTCCACTCTCCTCCCTTCCCCTTCCCACTTACCCCCTCCCTCCCCGCCCCCTCTCTCTCTATCCTTCTCACTCTCTCACTCATCTTTCCCTGTCTCTCATCTAATATCTTTCTCTCTTCTCTGCGCCAAACCTTATCATACGGGATAAATGGGAATATACTCCCAACACCCTCTGGGGAAATAGAGGATTCCTACTCTATTAAGAATCTCTTCCGCGAGACCGTGGAGACTCTCCGGTAACAGAGGCCTCCAAGTCGATCTCTCTGCGAAGGGCTAGGAGGAGGAGGAGAAGGGGGAGGGGGAGGAGAGTGGGGAGAGGAGGGACACACACACACACACACACACACACCAACACACACACACACACACACAGATATATAATTATATATATCTATATATATAATATATATATATATATATATATATTATATATATATATATATATATGAAGTGTGTCATGTATGTTGCGTGTGATACATTGTTTATAAAAGACAATGCATTTAGTATGTATTTTCGAAAAAGGTCCTGGCAATTTATGTGAAAAAGCTGAATGGAGCCAATACAAGATTTCAATTGCTAAATATTGAAATTTTCATGTTTATAAAAATATTAGGTTGTATACAAACCAAATATACAGTTAAAATTGAATATATTTGTGCTTCATTCTACTGGAAAAAATCTATAAAAAAAAAAGCAAATTACACTCAGAAATTGCATTATAGGATTACGTCGTGTATGCATTCAATCATTACTGTAACATCATCATCATCATCATTGTCATCACCATTATACAAAGTTTTTGCGTGTACCATGCAATCCATCATTTTCCAAAATAAACGTCATTATGTAATCAACAAAACGCTCTTAAATGTTGGGCATGCACTGGAACCTTTTCGGATTGTAAACGAATCAGACATGTTACTAAATGACATAGGACTGACTTACCAACTCTGAACTCTAATCTGCCGTCCAAATCTTCTTGTCCAAAATCAGACAAGAAAGTCCAAAAAAAAAAAAAACATTGCCAAAGACAGACGGTGGGTCCCCAGATTGCTAAACACCCAACTTGCGACTGTGGATGGCAACAAAGTTTAAAATATGCATATTTCATTAGATAGAAACAAACCATGACGGTCATGAAGACGACCAACATGCTAACGAGACACGTCAAGAATATGCAAGCTCGCAGTTATTTTTCCCTATGCTTGAGTTCGAGTTGCAGCGGCGTGCAAAATAATTACTGCACAGTCTGCAACCTCTGCTGACGATGTCCCCTTAAACACGGGCAAGGCTCTAATGTTTCTATGATATTCTAGCTGTGATAGCGGGAGAACACTCTATGATTAATTGGACAAAGTAATTACCAGGTCGCCTGATATAACGCTGGAATGCTCGTAAACTGAGAGATTGAATCGGGTCCCGGATGGGTGCGTTTCTTGAATGCATCAGCTGGTTCATATCGGCGCCTCTCTGGCTGGGATCCGGCGGGGTTAGCGAGCAGATCGAGCTCAAACAGGGCTGATAGATTTTGCAGAGGGAGGATCGGAGATAGAATGAGAGACAATACTTTGTGGATGTTTGTGTGTGATCGTCGGAAACAAAAAATATGCATGAATACAGACACACCCACTTACACACACACCACAACACACACAACACACACACACACACACCAACCAACACACACACAAACACACCACACACACACCACAAAACACCACACAAACAACACACACACACACCACACACACACCAACATATGCACTTGCAATCCGTAGCGCCACAACCAGTCCGGGCGTGCTGCATGATATATGAAGGGCGAACAGACCGTGGTCCCGGCGAGGAGGATGGCGGGATTAGTCGCGAGCAACAAGCAGAGGGATGGAGTGTTGCAGGGGACGGCAAACGGTTTGTCTCGTGGCGGGCGCGAGGTGGTGCGGCGAGGCGGGCGGAGAGGCGGGCGGAAACAGGGTGAAATTGGATCGGATTCCTTCTTTTGGACTGAGCACGGAGAAAGCACGGAAAAGAGCAGGGAGAAGAACACGGAGAGACACGGAAAAGAACACAGAGAAGAACACGTGCACAACACGGAAAAAAAACAGGGAGAAGAACAGCAGAAGAACACGGAGCAGAACACGGAGAAGAACACGGAGAAGAACACGGAGAAAAACACGGAGAAGAACACGGAGAAGAACACGGAGAAGAACACGAGGAAGAACACGCGCTTTAGGACGAGTGAAGTTCAGCTCGATAAAATATCGGAAGGAGAATTCATTCACCCCGAGAGAACACAACTCCCAGCAGGAAGGAAAGAGGCTCGGAATGTGAGTTTAAACAACGAGGAAAGAAAACGAAAGAAGGAAGAGAAGAAGAAGAAGAAGAAGAAGAAGAAGAATAGTTATAAAGAAAGGAAGAAGAACAAATAAACAAACAAGTGAGGTAGTAAAGGCTAATAAAAGGATAACAGGCTTAGAAAATAAAAGCGACAGAAAACAAACAAAACAACAACAAAGCAGACAAAAGAAAAAAGAAAAAAAGAGAAAATAATACGATAGAGGAATATAAACTTAAAGAAGACAATGACGGAGCTTTGTGTCGAGAAGGAGAAGGAAAGACAGATGACACATTTGAAAAAGACAGATGACACATTTGAAAAAGATGACACAGGAGCAAAGAAAGAGAAATAACGAAAAGACCAGAATACCGAACGAAGTGGAAATAGTGACGAAGCTGAGGAAGAAGGGAAGGATGAGAGGCGTGCCTGAGTTGGAATCGCAGCAGAAGCTATAGTTTCTTTGAGTCATGAGTTGGTAATCGCAGCAGAAGTATATGTCTCTGAGTGGCCTGAGTTGGAATGAAGCAGAAGCTATATAGTCTCTGAGTGCCTGAGTTGGAACGCAGGGGCAGAAGCTTTTTTTTATTTTTTAATTTTTTTAGTCTCTGAGTGCCTGGAGTTGGAATCGCAAGCCGAAGATAAGTTTCCTTGCGTGCCTGGAGTTGGAAATCGCAGCAGAAGCTATAGTCTCTTGAGTGCTTGAGTTGTTTTACGAGATACTGAGGGAGGACGAAAACGCGTGATCGGCGGAGGAGAAGAGGGAAGAACGAGAGGAAAGAGAGGGAACAGGAGAAAGAGTGAGACTAAGGAAAGAAAGCAGACATAGAGCAAAATAACAGTAAGAAAGAACCGGAAACAGGAGAAGAAAAAATATGCAATAACAGCAGAAACAACAAATTCGTGAGACCAGAATGGGAAGGAGAAAGGAGACAAAAGGAGAGATAAAGAAAGAACAGACACACTAAACACATAAAGTTACGAAACGAAGCTTACTGCCAGAAAACAAACTAATCAATCATGCAAGGGAAGAGAAGAGGAGAACAGACAAGGAAAAGAGAACCGCAGAGTAAAGGAAGGAGATATTACCAAAATACAAAATACAGACTGCCTGATGTATGAGAGAGAAATGGAGAAAGATGAAGAAGAGAAAGAAGAAATAGTTAGCCATAACAAACAACGAAATGGACTAGATATGTTACAAAACGAGAACATCGAGGAGACAAAATACGAAAGTTATAGAAGTCAGGATAGAAAAAAATATATATTCGTCGGAACATGAAAAAAGAAAGAAAGAGAGAAAGAAAGAAAAAAGAAAGAAAAGAAAAAAAAAGAAAGAAAAGAAAAAAAAGAAAAAAAAAGAAAAAAAAAAAAAAAAAAAAAAAAAAAAAAAAAAAATATATATATATATATATTATATTATATATATTATATATATATATATATAGATATATATATATATAAAAAGAAAGGACTGAAAAGAGAAAAAAAGAATGTAAATAAAGACAAAATGACGTCGGTTCTAACCATGATACAGGAGAAGTGAGATGAGAGAGAGAGAGAGAGAGAGGAGAGAGAGAGAGAGAGAGAGAGACGAGAGAGAGAGAGAGAGAGAGAAGAGAAGAGAGAGAGAGAGAGATGAGAGAGAGAGAACACATGGGACAGACAAGCAATAAAAATGAATAATAAAAATTGAAGTTCAAAAAATGTTAAATATGGAAAGATATACGAACAATTTAAAAGGCGATAGAAATAATAACTATTCAAGCAAAAATATTCAATAGTAATAACTATTGCAAAAAAAAAAAAAAAAATAGAGGTAATTGTAAACAGTATGTGTATTTACGACACAATAAAAAAATATCAAGGAAAAGAAACATTCTAGAATAATCGTAACCCTTCTTGTGTGTTTTCTTCAGAGGAGTACCAAGGGACACGCCCTTCTCATCCGTATTTCAAAAGCGATGAAGGGAGCACCTCAAGCTAACCACAGTGCTTGAAACGCGCACAAAGGACCTAAATTAGATTAGGGACAGAGATCAAGAGCGATAAAGGAGTCAGAACCACAAAGATAAGGGCACCAGTACATCAAGGGCTTCAGCTCTCTGGTGTGTGTGTGTGTGCGTTGTGTGTGTGTAGTGTGTGTGTGTGTGGTTGTGTGTGTGGTGTCTGTATGCGCTTGTGAGTGAATGTGTGTGCACGCGTGTGAGTGTGCGTGCGTGCGTGCGTGTGTGAATGTGTTTACTTCATTCCTGCCAGAGTGAGTGAAGTTCTCACAGGAGAGCTATGAGTATCTTGTTTACAGACGGATGCCTTTGGTCCCAGACACCAAAGGAAGGAAACAGCTGAGGGATATATAGAGAAGAGACCCGAGGATGTGTGCTTTATCAAATGAAAAAAGAAAAGGAAAAAAAAAAAAAAAAAAAAAAAAAAAAAAAAAAAAAAAAAGAATAGGAAATATGGAAAAGGAAGGAAAGAAAGGAATAGAAAAACGGAAAAATAACAATAAAATAAAATAAAACAAAAGAAAGAATAAAGACTTTACACACACACACACACACACACACACATATATATATATATATACATATATAATATATATATTATATATATTAATATTATTATATATTATATATAGATATCGTATATAATAGTAGATAGATATATATATATATATATATATATGATATAATATACTAATATATATATATATATGACAATAAATGTAATATGATATCATGTGATAGATGACATATAGACACCATATAGTAAAATAACGGAGAGCAAACCTGAGCACACACTAGTAATTATATTTAAATCTCTGGGATCCGTAAAGCCAAAAGGAAAGTCAAAATAAAATGATTATGAAAAAAACAACAACAACAAAAAAACAAGAAGAAACACGTGTCGGGAATATCAAGTAAATGAATAATGATGATGATGATGATGATGATGATGATGATGATGAGATAGTGATGATGATGATGATGATGATAAGAATGATTGTAGTGATGATATGAATGATGATGGATGATGGTGATGATGATGAGATGATGATGAAGTGATGCATGATGAATGATGATGGATGATGGTTGATGATGATGGATGATAGTGGATGATGATGATGATGATGATGGTGATAGGGATTGATGAAGATGATGATGTATGATGATAGTGATGATGATGATGATGATATGATGATGATGATGATGATGATGATGATGATTGGAGTGATGATGATAGTGATGATGATGATGTGATATGATGATGATGATGATGATGATGGTGATGATGAGATGATGATGATCGGATGATGATGATGATGATGATGATGATGTGATAGTGATGAAGATGGTGATTTGATGATGGTGATGATGAGATGATATGTATGATGATGATTGATGATTGATGATGATGATGATCGGGAGTTGATGATGATGATGATGATGATGATGATGATAGTGATGATGATGATGATGATGAATGATGATGAGATAGTTGAGGGTGATGATGATGATGATAATGATAATAATAATAAAGTTGGAGGGTAGAAATAATATTATATGATGCACAACTGAGTGATAAAGTAAAGGAAAAAAAGAAAAACAAGTTTAGAATCATGAATAATCTATCTGTTTTTTGCAGAGGACCAAGGAACGTCACGTTCTACGTAATAAACGAATTATTATCGAAATTGGACTTGTCGACATCGGAAAAACGAAACCTAATTGAGATTGCTGCCTGTGGGGGGAAAAAAAAAATTAGGTAAAATGGGTATTTTGGGCAAAAGGGGGACGACAACAGCACAAAAAAAAAAATATCAAAGGGAGAAAAATGATAGGATACCTTTCCGATATGTATTCAGAGTGTAAATACAGTGTTTTTAAAATATAATAGGGGGGATTATTTTAAATACTATCAAAGTTTTTTGTCCTTTTTTATCTCCTCCTCTCTTTTTCCCCTCCCACAATAGCTATATATACTTATCAACCACCACCACACCCACACACACACCCCCACACCACCCACACCACAACACACACCAACACACACCCACACCCACAACACCCAAAAACACACACACCACACCATATTATATTATATATTATATATTAAAAAAATATATATATATATATATTAAAAATATATATATATATAATATATTAATATATACAATTGCATATATATATATATATATATAATATTTTAAAAATTAAATAAAAATTTAATTTTATATATAATATATATATATAATTTTAATAAAAATTTTTTTTTAAAATATTTTTTTAAAAAAATTTAAATTTTTATTTTTAAAAATTTTTTTATAAATATAGATATTCTTTTTTTTTTTTTTATTTTTTTTTTTAGATTTTTTTTTTTTATTTTTTTTTTTGCTTTTTGGTTTTATTTTTTCTTTTATTTTTTTTTTTATTTTTTTTTTTTTTTTACTATTTTTCCCCCTCCACACTTACCTCTAAATGGGTTTAAAAGTCTGTCCCGCGTGCTGCTCGGGTCTGGGGCCCTTTTTGTTCTTCCCCCCCGGAATTCGCGGCCTAAGGGTCCCGCGTTTCCTTCCTTTCTCTCCCGGCGCTTTTCGTGGGTGGTGTTTTTTTTTGTTTGTGTGTGCGGGGGGGGGCGGCGTGGGGGTGGGGGGGCGGGGGGGGTGTGTGCGTGTGTGGGGTTGGTTCCGCTGTGCGTGGGGGGGGAGGGGGGGGAGGGGGGGGGGGAGGGAGGGGGGGGGGGGGGGAAGGGAAAGGGAGGAGGAGAGAGGAGAGAGAGGGGAGAGAGAGAAGGGAGAGAGAGAAGGAAGAAACCTGAGACAGCGTATATAGCTTGTTCCCCCCCGTTGTGAAACCCTGCTTGCTAATTAACATTTTTCCCCCCTCCACTCCTACCTCCCCCTTCGTTCCACTCCCTCCCCCCCCTTCCCTCCCCCCCTCCCCTTTACCCCCTCCCCTCCCCCCCCCTTTTTTCCCTCTCCCCTCCCCCCTCCCCCCCCCCTCCTTCCCCCAATAGGTCTAAAACACGACGCTTTTTCCTTCCTTTGAGTGCCGCCAACCACCGTACAATCCCCGTTTTAAAATTTAACTTTTCCATAGGCCCCGCCCAGGCCCCCCCCGCAATAATCCTGAAAACTGTCCCATTAGACATCGCTTGGGGTAATAGGGGTTTATTGGCCTAATAGGAAACCCCCAAAAAAAACCCCCCCCTTTTGGGCCAGAAGAGAAAGGGGGGAGGGGGGGAGAGAGAAGGAGAGAAGAGAGGGAAAAAAAAAAAGGGGGGGAAAAAAAGGGGAGAGAAAGGGGGAGAGAAGAGAGAAGAGAAAAGAAGAGAGAGAGAGAGAGGAAAAAAAGGGTAGGAGGGAAAAAGAGAGAGGGAGAGAAGAGAGAGAGAGGAGAAAGAAGAGAGAGAGGGGAAAAAAAAAAGAGAAGGGGGGAAAAAGAAGAAAAAAAGAGAGAAGGAAAGGGGGGGGAGAAAAGAAGAAGAGAAAGGAAAAAGAAGAGAGAGAAAGAGGGAGAGAGAGAGACAAAGGGGGGAAAGGAGAGAAAGAAGAGGACGAAAGAGAAGAAGAAGAGAGGGGAGGAAAAAGGGGGAAAAAAAAAGGGGGGTGGGGGAAAAAAAGGGGGGTAAACCCCAAAAAAAAAAAAAGGGGGGGGGAAAAAAAGGGGGGAAAAAAAAAAAAAAGGGGAAGAAGGGGGGGGGGGGAGGGGGGATTTTTTTAAAAAAATTTTTTTTGGGGGGGGGGGGGGGGGGAAAAGGGGGGGGAGGAGTAGTCCCAAACGAAACAATGGGGGGTAAGTAA
>NC_051411.1:2168576-2171076 GCF_015228065.2 Penaeus monodon
CATGCTTCACGAACCTGCCTAAAATGTGTGTTAATATGGGTAATAAAGGGGACACTCTTTGATGTATGTGTGGATATATATAGTATATATAAATCATACATACACACACACACACACCACAACACACACACACACACACACACACACACACACACACACACACACATATATATATATATATATATATATATATATATATATATATATATATATATATATATATATATATATATATATATATGTGTGTGTGTGTGTGTGTGTGTGTGTGTGTGTGTGTGTGTGTGTGTGTGTGTGTGTGTGTGTGTATGTGTGTATATGTTCAAAAACAAGATCTCCTTCACCATCAATTCCGAGCTTTACTTACTCTGAGCTGCAGCAAACAAACAGCCGTTTCGCCCCCCCACCCCCACCCCCCACGTGATTACGCCCTTCGGTGGGTCGCACCTTTGGGTTCAGCGCACCCAGTAATTCGCGACGCCCGCCCTCGAGGAGCGCCGGACACTAATCACGCCCGTGGAAGGTGATGTAAATATCCCAGAGACTAATTTCACTGTTTTTTTCGCTCTTTCTCCTTCTTTCACGTTTCCTCGGTATAGTTCAGTGTTTCGCTCGCTCTCTCTCTCTCTTTCTGAGTCCCTCTCGTTTTCTTGTTCTCCTTCTCTGTCTCTCACTATTTCTCTCTCTCCCTGCCCCTATCTTTTTCCCCTCGCCCTATCCCTCTCACTTGCTTTTTCCCTCTCCCTCTCTCTCCTTCCCATTCCCCTCTCCCTCCCTTTCTCTCTCTCCCTCCCTTTCCCCTCTCCCTCCCTCCTTCTCTCCCTACCTTTCCCCTCTCCGTCCTTCTCTTTCCTCCCATCCCTCTCTTTCTCCCTCCTTCCACCCCCTTACCCCGAAACTCACACTCAAGACAGAACGCAAAAATGACTCAGGCGCAGCGGCCGTTGTGCCTAATTATACCTTTCTGACCCAGACAAAAAGACGGGAATTTTGTACTGATATACAAAGTTAATGTGTGTAATTGCACAGTACCATTTTAGTGCAAAGGTATGGTTCTCTGGTGTCTTGGGAGGTAATAATGGTATTCAACAGCGGGGAACCACGGGAGACGCCAGTCAGGAGGTCGAGGTTGAAGAAATGTTGAAATAAGAAGTGAAATACAGTTTATTTTTTTCTTTGTAGTAGAACATTAGAGAAAGGATCAAGGAGGGTATTATTATTGTTGTTTTATAAATCTTTATTCTTTTTGTTAACGTTGTTACTATTATTGTTATTATTATTATTATTATTATTATTATTATAATTGTTATTATTACTGTCATCATTATTATAATTATTATTATTATTGTTATTGATATTATAATAATTATTTTTATTATTATTATTTTTATTTATTTTTTATTATTATCATTGCTTTTCTTCTTGTTCCTCTCATTATTGTTATTGTTATTATTATTATGATTATATTATCATCATTATTATTATCACTATTATCATTATTATTATCATTATTATTATTATTATCATTATTATTATTATTATTATTATTATTATCATAATTGATTATTATTCTTATCATTTTATCATCATATATTATGGTCATTATATTATATCATCTTATTATCATATATAATAATATTATGGTCATTATATACAATCACTCATTAAATTATAATATAATGATAATAAATATAATAATGATAATGAAATGATGATGATGATGATGATTAATGAAAATCCTATTATTCCCATTATTGTTATTGTTATTATTATTATTATTATTATCATTATTATTATCATTATTGTCATTATCCTCGTTATCATCATCATCATTAGTATTATTAACACTACCGTCCTTGAAAATTTCCATTTGCTGTCACACACGGTAATAATTATGGCTGTCATACTTTTCTAGGTGCGAGTCCCTATGCAGTGTGTAAAAAAAAAAAAAAAAAAAAAAAAAAAAGGTATGAAAAAGGTCAAAATGTAATCATATTTCATGATTTACTCTGGTTGCCTTTCTTATTCTCTCTCTCTCTCTCTGTCTGTCTCTTTCTTTCTCTCTGTGCTCCTCCTCCCTCTCTCTCTCTCTCTGTCTCTGTCTCTCCCTCTCCCTCCCTCTTTCATAATACCATGTACTGTATAATTGAGGAAACATAATTTACATCACTTTCAGGGATAATTAGCAACAATATGGCTTATATACAGAGCCGGCTTTTCGTAAGTATGAAGTACGGTTCCCACATAATCTGAATTTAGTCGCGTGAAAGCAACCTACCGTCACACATTTTTACATGCTATATTAAAAAAAAGAAACACGAGCAAAAACATAAAATGAAAATAAAAAGTATAAGATAGAAAAAAGAAGAAAAAAGTGCAAATTAAAAATATATATAAGGGAAAAAATACACGATCAAAATTATTGTTAAAAAAAAAAATCCCACGAGATAAACATCACGGTAGTAAATTAAACGAAATTATGACGTTTTTGTATCATGGAAAG
>NC_051411.1:2181076-2191076 GCF_015228065.2 Penaeus monodon
TCCGTTTCGACAAACAACAATCCCATGACTTTCATCTTAAGACAAACTCGTCCCCTACAGTTTGCCTCCACCTGCTGATAGATTCTCTATAGGGATACTCAGATCACTCATTCAGTGTCCACCACCGCTCTTTGCCTTTGATAGAGTGTAACGTGAAACCCACGGCGCTGTAGAAGACCCGGTGAATTATCTAGTACGCTAATTACATCGATTGTTTTCAATTGGTTGTTTTTGGGTCATTATTCTTGCGTTGAAATGTTGATAATAAAGGAGTTCGCGTTGGTTTTCCCGTCAGAGTATTGATTGTTATTAATGTCTGGTGCTGAATTAAAGATTCGTTCTCCTCTCTGTTTGTCGGTCTGCCTGTTTTTTTCTGTCAGTCAGTCTGTCTGTCCCTGGTCTGTCTGTCTGTCTTTCTTCTTTCTCTCTCTCTCTCTCTCTCTCTCTCGTCTCTCTCTCTCGCTCTCTCTCTCTCTCCCTCTTCTCTCTCTCTCTCTCTCTCTCTCCCATTGTGACTTATATGAAAGCCGACGCTTTTGTATAGTAAAATCTCATCCCACATATTTATGATTTAGCCAGGCGAACTTATTAGCGTCAGTACAAGAAGGGGAATAACCTCGGTGGTACATCACATGTGGTGTGTGCGTGTGTGTATTTCATATGTGTATCGTTGTTTTTTTCGTGTATAAGAATTTAATCATATCAAACATATAAATGAAGAAATTAAGCTATTTTTTTCTTTCTATCAAAAAAGTGTATTGCATTAAACAACATCCCGTAGCTTTTAATACATAAATTAAAAAAACATAATTAGTCAATGGGATTCACAACAGACTGCCTATGGAATTATTAAAGATTCAATATATTGGTGAGAATATTATTATAGATTTTATAGACGACTAGAAATTAGTGGAAACAAGTAGGGTATTGTTATTTTAAAATTGGCTAAAGTTAATTAACTCATTTGATTACTGTAGATTTTTGTATATTTATAAAACTAACATGAAAACTGACATGACAAGACATTGCCATAAGAAAAAATAATACAAGTAATATTGTTTTTAAAATGGAACAGAATAGTTTTTATTGCAGAAATGGTCATAGAAGATGAAGAGAGAGAGAAAGAGAGAGAGAAGGAGATAAGAGAGACCGGGAGAGAGAGAGAGAGGAGAGAGAGAGAGAAGGAGAGAGAGAGAGAGAGAGAAGGAGGAGAGAGAGAGAGAGAGAGAGAGAGAGAGACGGAAGAGAGAGAGAGAGAGAGAGAGAGCAGGAAGAAGAGAGGAGAGAAGGAGAGAGGAGAGAGAGAAGGAGAGAAAGCGAGAGAAATAGAGAGAGGCGAAGAGAGAGAGAGAGAGAGAGAGAGAGACAGGGACACAGAGACTGACGAACAAACAAACACAAGAGAGAAAGGAGAAACAACAATCTCCAACCGAGAGACAAACACACACACACACACAGACAAAGTATACAGCCGCACCCATATGTAAGATTCTTGGAACCGTAGTGTCCCATCCCCGCCTCCCCCCACCCCCCTCCCCTGCCCCCTAGTCACCTCACCCGAATCCCTCGTCCCAACACCAAGAGAACTGACCCCCATTTGCAACCAATAGGATTTCCTGATGATATAATGTGCCCCATTTATTATCAAGAGGTTAGCACTTGGGAGGGGGATTCATGGGGATCGGTCCCACACATGGTAATTAGTTCCTCCTAATTATCACCATTCAGTAGTCGTTCATGAATGTAATGCTATTGTCGTATGAACACTATTTTTTTCATGGTGAATACCACCAACTCTGTACTGATTGCTCTCCAGCGAATGGGATTGATGTTCATGTCCGTAGAAGGGACATTTCTGAGGATGGTACCTGTAAATAATGCAAATGGGCCTAATGGATTTGCTCATTTTTTATTGATTCTGTCACTCTTCCATATTTTGGAATTTCTCAGGTGATTTCAACTGGACTGGTGGGAGTAATAATTATATGTATATATATAATAATATATTATATATATATATATATATATATATATATATAATATATATTCTATATATAGCATATATATTAAGATTATATATATATATATATTATATATATATATATATATATATATCTATATCTATATATATATATCTATAGATATAGTTTTTTTTTTTTGCTTTTTTTTTTTTTTTTTTTTGCTTTTTTTTATATCGAATTCATGATTGTTTTTTCTACATCTGTCTGTCATCATTCTATATATACATCATCGTCTATATCTCAATCTGAGCTCTCTGTCTCTCGTCTCCATCCGACAAAAATACAACACACACACTACTAATACTGATTATAGCTGAGATCCTTCTTACTCCATCTTAACCACAAATATACCACATCTATGAAAAGACTATGAAGATGATTTTTCGACTCTGAAGATATACACGAATCTTTTTCATCGGAAATCTTTTTCATATGTAGGTCGAAGAAATAAAAGGGGGGTAGGGAGGGGCCAATCGGGATGTAGGCAAATAGGGGTAGGAGGCCTCCCCTTTTTTTTCATATGTAATGGGAGGCCTCGTCTTCTGTTTTTTTATTTTATTTATTTATTTTCTTCATAAATATGTATATGTATATATATATATAAATTATAAATATATATATATATATATATATAGTATATATATATCATATATATATATAATATATATATATATTATTTTTTTTTTTTTTTTTTTTTTTTTTTTTGTTTTTTTTTTTTTTTTTATTATTATTTTTTTTTTGAGGGGGGGGAGTGTACTGTCCTGTTTTAATGGCTATTTACACTGCAACATTTCCAAGAGATATTGAAGCAAGGTGGAAATCACTGATACAAAAATGCGTTATATATTTTTACGGATTATATCTTGTTTGTTTTTTTTTTTTTTTTTTTTGAAAGCAATAATATTGAAACGAAATGATAACATTAAAATTCACATTCTTTTCATACTGATGAGTTTTCATTTTTTTAATGTCAAGGGTGATACGTATATAGGTCAATGGCTTTTGATTGCAGCTTATCAAATATGTTTTTATTATGTTAGTAAATTTTTTATGCCTGGTATATCAAGATGCAAGTGTTATTGCTGTAAGGTGTCTGATGATACAGGCAGTGGAGAGATAAAAATAACGAATAAAATAAAATGTAATAACAACAACAACAACAACAACAACAACACACACACACACACCAACACGCACGTCGCTCTCATCTCTTTCTCTTTCTCTCTCATGTCTCTCTCTCTCTCTCTGTCTGTCCTGTCTGTCTGTCTGTCTGTCTCTCTCTCTAAAAAAGTCTTCTCTCTCTCTCTCCTTCTTCTCCGTCTCATCTCTCGCGTCTCTCTCTCGTTCTCTCTTCTCAGTCGTCTCTCTCTCTCTCCCTCAATCTTTCTCTCTCTCTCTCTCATCTCTTCTTTCTCTCTCATCTCTCTCTCTTTCACCTCACACACACACAAACAGACAAAAAACTCACACAACGTAACACCCCCAAACACTAGAGACACACCAACACACTGCATTTACAACATAACAAAATAACAACCATTTCACGCCAAGCCAACAAGAAAAAAACAAACAAAACAAAACGAAACAAAACCAAACGAAACAAAACAAAACAAAACAAAACAAAACAACAACAAACAAACAGGTGCCCTTTAAAATAGCCAGTATCCTCAACACATACTTTCTGCTTTGTCCTTGCAGACTGGGTTCCTTCTTGAATCCAGTGGGATTATCTTCCCATCACTGCGAAAGGAAGAAAAACAGGAAGAAGAAGAAAGAGGAAGAAGCATGGGGAAGAGGAGGAGGAGGAGGGAGGGGAAGAGGAAGAGGAGAAGGAGGAGGGAGGGGAGGAGGAGTAGTAGGAGGATGAGGAGGAGGAGGAGGAGGAGGAGAAGAAGAAGAAGAAGAAAGAGAGAAGAAGATGAAAAAGATGAAAAGAAGAAGTAAGATAAGAAAAAGAAACAGTAGGATGACGATGAGGAGAGGAGAGGGGGAAGAGGAAAAGAGGAGGATGAGGGAGGAAGAGGAAAGGAGGAGGAGGAGAAGAAGAAAGACATGAAGAAGAAGAAGAAAGAAAAGAGGAAAGGAAAAGAAGAACAAGGAGAAGGAGGAGGGGAAGAGGATAAGTGAAAAGAAGAAAAACAAGAATAGGAATAAGAAGAAGAGTAGAAAAAGAAGGAAATAAGAAGAAAGAAGAAGGAAGGATCGTAAAGCATAATTTAAGAATAATACGAGGAAGACGAAAACATTAGAACAAGCAGAATAATAGGCCGAAAAACTAGTATGAGAAGGTATTTTTGTGAGGTTGTCTGACCTTTAAGAATAGAACAAGCAATGAAAAGAAAAAAAGAAAAAGGAAGATACGTAGAATAAGAGAAGAAGGAAGTGGAAAGTTGGGTTAACTCAGGTTTTTTGTCTTACTGTTGCAAATCACTCCCCCTTCCTGGCAGAAAGACAAAGGAGTTTAAACAGATATCCGGATAAACAAGAAAGAGAAAGAGAAAGAGAGAAGGGAGAGATAGAGAGTTAGAGAGAGAGAGAGAGAGAGAGAGATAGAGAGAAAGAGATAGATAGATAGATAGATAGAAGATAGAGAGAGGAGATGGATAGATCGATAGATAGTATTATAGAGAGAGAGAGAAAGAGAAAGAGAAAAAGAAGAGAAAGAAAGAGAAAGGAGAGAGAGAGAAAGAAAGAAAGAGAAAAGGAGAGAGAGAGAGAAAGAAAGAAAGAGAAAAGGAGAGAGAGAGAGAAAGAAAGAAAGAGAAAAGGAGAGAGAGAACGTATAATAACAAAAATATTCCGCACGCACCCCTGGCGGACTCGAGGTCATCGAAATCGCCAAGACTCTAATGTCCTATGACCTCGACCTTTGACACGCGACGAATACGGAGGCTTTCGAGAGGGACATCAAAACCGCGACCAAAATTTCAGAGCAGTTCTTACTTTTCTCTCTCTTCCTCCTTTTACTATTCTCTTTCGTTTTTTATTTCCCTTTCTTTTTGTTTTGATGATGGGTGGAGGGTGATTGTTGTTGTTGTTGCTGTTGTTATTGTTATTATTCTTATTTTGGTTTTATTATATTATTATTATTATTATTTTATTATTATTATTATTATTATTAATTATTGGTTATTATATTGTTATTATCCTTTTTCAATCATTAGTATTATTGTATCTTATCATTATTATTATCGCCATTATTATTTTCATCATCCTCATTATCTTTACTATTTTATCCGTTATCAGTATTATTGTTATTTATCATACTCTTATTATTATCATTATCATTAATTATCACCAATTAATACCATTATTTTTATCTTATTATTATCATGCATCATTACCATTATTATCTTTATTATTATCATTATCCATCACTATTATCATCATCGAGGGGAAAGGCTTTATACTGCATTATCCTAGTGCCCTACTTCCTCAATCACTATTATTATTACATAATTTGATAATTACTCGGGTTCAAAATGGTGTGTGTGTGGTGTGTTTTTGTGTCTCCCGTCCTCGCTTCTCACTCTCTCTCTCTCTCTCTCTGTCTCACTCAACTCTCTCTCTCTCTCTCACCTCCTCTCTGTCTCTGTCCTCTCTGTCTCTCTCTTTCTCTCTGCTCTCTCTCTCTCGTCTCTCTCTCTCTCTCTCCTCTCTCTCTTCTCTTGCTCTCTCTCTCTCTCTCTCCACTGTCTCCTCTCTCTCTCTTTCTTGATCTCCCTGGCAAAGCGACTGACACTACGAGAAAACGGAAGTCTCTTTCAGCCTCGAGAAAACCACTGACGAGCACAGATGTCCTTGAAAAGTTGCCATCAGAGAAGGTCTTTGCTGACTTCTTTTTTCCTTTTTATTTTGAAGGAGAAATATTACTTCTGTGGGTGAATCTTCGGTATTTAAAGGTGGGCATTTGTTTTCCTTTTGGGCATAAGTGCGGCTGTGGTGTTGTGTGTATTTTGCGTATGTGTCTGTTTTATGTTTTTTTGTGAGTTTGTGTGTATTTTGTGTGGTGTGTGTGTTGTGTGTGTGCGTGTAATAGAGATACACACACAGCAACCACACACACACACACACACCACACACCCACACTTTATATAACTATATATATATTATATTATATATATAATATATATATATATATTATATATAAGAGAGAGAGCGAGAGAGAGGAGAAGAGAGAGAGAGAGAGAGAGTTTTCTCTGGTATATGGACGGTAGTGTAGCACCATGCTATTATTTACCATAACCCCCCAAGACTATGGAATCCCAGCCCTTCATAAACGTTTTCAAATCTAGCTGAATAAAAGAAAGAAGAAAGAAAGAAAGAAAAACGAACGCGTAATATTTCCATTCATTACCACTGGCTCTTGTGAAAATAAACACAAAAAGGTGACCTCCTGAGAACCAGCGGCGGAAGGAGTAAAGGTGACTGCATGAGAATGAGCAGTCGTTATCTGTGTTGCTGGGGTCTGTTGGGTAATGGACTTATGTGTTTCCATTGGGTGAAGGTAGTGGGAATGGATTTCCTTTGTATGTAAGTTTCCATAATTGATATTGTCTGTCTGGTCTGTCTGCCTGTCCCTGAATGTCCCTGTATTTTCCGTTTCTGTCTGTCTGCCTCCTGTCTGTCCTGCTCTCTCTCTCTCTCGCTCTCTCCTATACTCCTCTCTATTCTCGCGCCTCCTCCTCTCTCCCTACATTTTATGTATTTAATTTAATCAGACTGAAGCTTCCACAAATTCCTGTTAATTTTCCTGACCCACCACTCTGATAGAACCGCCTCAACCGAGCAACAGTCTGTTTGTAAATAGCTGTTTGTTCATTTTCCGAATCACATTATCATGACCTTTATCAAAAAGAAAAGCAACATGTAGGCTGAAAACCCGAAGTGTATACAACGAAATACACGAAACTCGGGGGATTTGTGAATAGTAAAGGAAGAGAGAAGGCTGAATAATATATGCTTTTGCAGTAGAATTCATTAAACCAAGGATGATAAATATTAAGAATTCGGGGAAAGGCTTTTATAGGAGCCAGATATAGCTGTATGGCGAAATTTGGTAACTCCAAAACTCCAAAACAGAGATATCACAAATACCAATAGGGGATGGAGAGAAAAAGAGAGATATATCAAAGAGAGACAGTGGAGAGAGAGAGAAGAGAGAGAGAGAGAGAGAGAGAAGAGAGAGAGAGAGAGAAGATGAGAAGGAGAAACAGGAGATGACGGAGAAGGAGTAGAAAAAAAAGAAGATTAGGAAAAGAGAAAGAGTAGTAATGAAGAGGTGGAGGAGAGAAGAGGAAGAGGACGAAGGATAGGAGAAAGAAGGAGAATGACGGCGAAGAAGAAAGAGGAAAAGAAGGAGAAGGAGGGAAGAAATAGTAGATGAAGGAGAGAGAAAGAGGAGGTGAAGGAGGAGGAGAAAAGAAGGAAGAAGATGAAGGAGAAGAAGAAGGGAAGTAGAAAAAGAAAATGTATCTTCCTTCATGGCTGCCATAAGTTTGGACAAAAGAGAAAGGAAGAAGAAGAAAATGAAAAAGAGAAGGAAGAAGGTAGTGAAAAAGAGTAAGAAGAAAGAAGACGAAGAAAAGGAAGAAGAAAAAGAAAAAAAAAAAAGCAAGAGAAAGAAAAAAAAGAAAAGAAAAAGCAGAGAAAGAAAAAAAAGAAGAAAAAAAAGAAAATGAAACAGCAAGAGAAAGACGAAAGAAAAAAAAACTAAAAAAAGGAAAAGACAAAAGGAGGATTTTTTTTTCCGTCTCCAGTGTCGATGTTGCAAAGAGCTTCTTCTTAACGACCATTGGTTTGAGGATTTACATTGACGTTAAGGCATTTTTCCTTTTCTTAAGGGGATGGAGCGAGGTGTTCTTACGGAAGGTACTTTTGTGACGTTGCGAGGAGATGAAGAAAGGTTACATACACGTCTATTTTATGTATATATATGTGTGGTGTGTGTGTGTATATATCGGTCTATCCTCTATCGATATGCTCTGTACATACACATACACGACACACACACACATAACGACCCACACCCAACGACAGACACACACACACACACACACACACACACATATATATATATATATATATATATATATATATATATATATTATATATATATATATAATTATATCATAACGTGTGTGTAGGTGTCTCTGTGTGTGCATTTATATGTGTATAAGTATATGTGTGCATTTCTACGTGTATATGTATGTATATGTATATATATATTAACTAAACAGTTTTGAAATATGATTCTCTCCAGCAAACAATCGGCTTTTTTTTTAACGAATAACAAGGTCTGGGTTGCAAATCCCGTTTGATTGTTGCCGGCATTGCAATGCTTTACTGCGCTGGATACCACTTTGTTGACCACATGATTTTTTTATTTTACCACATAATTTTCAGGGAAATATGTCTTATTGTCATTATTATTATTATTATTATTATTACTTTTTTTATGCAAAAGTTTCCTTAGATCTGCTAATTAAAATCAAACATCGAGTCACTACCAGCGACCTAGGGTATTGATTTTGAGGCAATGGAACATCAACAAAAACATGCAAATATGCAAAACAACCAAAAATCAAACATCCAGTCAGATCAATTCATGAACACAAAAAACACCTCAGATCGATAAGACTCTTCTGAGAACATGCGCTGTGCTGTTTAAGACTATTTTCTGGACTTCTGATTTTGGATTTCCCGGTATTTGTTCAAGAAACTTATCCGTATCTTTCTTTATAAGGCCAAGAGCTGCAATAACAACAGGAAAAGTTTTGGTTTTTAAATGCCACATATGTTTTTAAACCTCTATTTCCAGGTCTTTATACTTGTATCTTCTCAAACACTTTCGTTGGTAGACGTTCTGTCTGAAGGGATGTCTCATTCCATGACAGAGGCAAGTGTGTTTATTTTGTCCTTGGATAACGAATATCTGGGACGATCGCTTGTATATACGATCTGTGTGAATTGAAAGTCCCACAAGATTGTTAAGCATCTTTGCCTTCAGTAACTGGCTCTGGATGGTGTGTTGTAACCATTTTATCTTGCGTTCTGCTAGAAAAGTGTGTGCAGATCTTCCAGTGCGGTACTTGCCCACTCTGTCCGTGGTCGATTTTTGTACTCATTCGGTGTAATATTGGGCAACCAGATACAGGGTGAATCAATCGCCTCACCTTGTCTTCACAAAACCTACACTTTGGGTTCAGTGCCATTGTGTAAGATGTTCGCTTGATAGTTTTCGTGGTAACAAACTTTTGATCTTTGTGCTGCCAGAATAAACTCCCGTCTGTTTCCCCCTTGAAGTCCAGAGCTTCTAAGCCACTGATAGGTCTCAGTTTTTCATCTACTTAGTGTGTTTCTTCGAGTTGCAAACTGTCCATGAGAGTCGTTTCATGCCACCTAGATTCAGTTTTTTCTTGTGCAACCTTCTTTCGCTTTTTGTTTTTTATGTTTAGCATCCAGTGTTGGCAACATAGTTCGATGTTTTTCGCTCTCAATACCTAATTCTTGACAAAGTTTATTTGATTCCCTTTACTATTGAGTGTGACTTTTGTTTGAGTTTTCTGTACTCTAACTACTTGAAGCATCCAATCGTTGGTTTAGAGCTAAGTATTGCAAGAGACCAAGCGTTGATTCTGGTCACCGACACTCAATTCCAACTGCATCATCTCCCTCCCACAAACCACAAAATCCTTTACTGCTAGGGACTACGACGTCTCCGTCCTGTTTAGGGTGATACATTCTGTTGCTTTCAATGCTTCCTAATTTTGTGTCAATTTGTTTAGTTCACTTAAGTTCCAGTCTATCACGTTCAAACCATATGTACCACAGGTATTTCAGAGTGTTGGATTGCTTTAGTTTGTTCTTCGAGTTTATTCTGTTTTCAGGATGACCTTACTCTTCGGATGCATCTGTACGTATTTTTTCTCATCTCGATAGTTGTTATCACATTTACTTCGTTTTACTCCTAGATTATT
>NC_051411.1:2206668-2219168 GCF_015228065.2 Penaeus monodon
TTTAAGGGATTTTTTTTCTAAAGATATGTACAAAAGATAATTTTTTTCTTAATATCTATCGTCAATAGATGTAGCTATTTGTTGATAGATGTATCAGAAAATAGATAGAAAAGTGTTCTTCAGCCTTTGCTTTGTGTAAAGATGTATATGTAAGTGTGGTATAAACAGATACTTAGATAAATATATAGATAGATCGATCGATAGATAGACAGATGGAGAGGTATACAGACAGGCAGATAGATAGATCAGATAGATATATAGACAGATAAATAGGTTGGTTGATAAATAGCTAGAGAGGTATAGATATAGATACATACATAGACAGATAAAAGTATATATATATATATATATATATATATATATATATATATATATATATATATATATATATATATATATATATATATATATATATATATATATATATATATATATATATATATATATATATATATATATATATCCATATGCATATATAGCAAACACATATACACAGCAGACACACACACACAGGTACATACCAGTAAACAAACACATACACGTCCACAAAGGTATATACATGCACTAACATTAGCATTACCTTGCCATACAACACCATTTTTATAGTGCTATCAAGCTACAAGCTACATCAGCCTAACAGCCCTTCCTAGGGATTGTTAGAGCAGTAACACCCGCTCGGGATGAGGTTGCCACGGGGCGTAAAAAAGTTATGAAGCGAATTCCATGCATGTGTGCGGGAAGCGAGGCCGTAACGATAAAAGCAAAGTTGAGAGGGGTTCAGACACGTATCCACAGGGAATGGCTGATGCATCCTCTTCAAACAGCGCTGAGCGAGAGCTGTGAATGTCTACTCAGTGAGAGTGTGGGAGATAGATAGGGGGTTTGGGTGATAGCGAATAGGGATGGGGAGTTTCTGTGCATTAGAGCGATTGATGTTGGCTGGGAAACTTGCTTGTGTAGACTGTTAATGAATGTGGTTAAATTCGTTGGTGATTGTGCCTATGTTTATGCTCTTTTTTTAAAGCTGTGGATACAAGAAAGGCGAGAGATCTAGGTATATCAGTTCAGAAATATGATTTTTACCTTTGTTTGATTATAACCGTATGTTTTGCGACTTCTTGTGGAGAAATATTCTTTAAGCATATGTACTTATAAATCCATTTGTGTAAAACTACACTCAGAATTACGGATTTCAGTTACAGTTTTATGGCTAAATCTACGATATTGGAATTATTGACCTTTCTTTACAAACAATCACATTTTTAGCATACTCAAATCTTCGTCGTTTATAAAGTGATACATACATCAATGCATCGATTTATACATGCATACATACATGCACACATATACACACACACATACATGGATGCATACATACATACATACGTACATATATATATATATATATATATATATATATTATATATTATATATATATATTAAATATATATATATATATATATATATATATATATATATATATATATATATATATATATACGTACACACACAGACACATACATAAATATTACATACATATGTGCGTATAGTACTTGTACACCTACAGACATATGGACACAAATATTGACGAGTTTCCATTGAAGTAACAGTCCTTTTCAATGTATAATCAGTAATACTTTCTATGCTTATATTCAGTAAATATATATATACATATATATATATATATATATATATATATATATATATATATAATATATTAACACACACATCACACACATAATTATATATCTATATATATATTATATATATATATATAATATAATATATATATTATTAAATATATATATATATATATATATATATATATATATATATATATATATATATATATATATATATATATATATCATATATAGATATATATATATATATATATATATATATATATGTGTGTGTGTGTGTGTGTGTGTTAAATTTAAAATCAATATCGCTTTCGGTAAACCTTTTCAGATCCTATTGTGTTGATCATTTTTTCTCCCTGATATTTTCCTAAACCACACAGACGTCTAAACTATATCATTATTTCCCAAGATATCAAATATGTCATGTTTTTTTTTCCGTAGTGCAATTTTCATCTTTCTAAACCTTTCTCTATATCGTGTCTTTGATCGATCTTCTAAACAAGGCACGTTAATAATATGAGTAAGTGTTATTCCCCAGATATGCTTTGTCTTTTGCTAGCTCCGTTAATTCTTTTTCTCCCTCTTTCTCTTTCCATTCGTTTTCTTCTACTTTTCCTTTCATCTTTTTCCCTCTCTTTCTCTTTCTCTTTCTCTGTTTTCTCTTTCCTCTCTTTCCTTCTCTCTTTCCATCTTCTCTTTCCTTCTTCTTACTCTTTTTTTTCTCTTTTCTTTCTCTTTCTCTTTCCTTCTCTCTCTTTCCTTTCTCTCTTTCTTTCTCTTTTTCCTTTCTCTTTCTCTTTCTTTCCATCTCTCTTTCCTTTCTCTTACTCTATTTTCTCTTTCTCCTTTTTCTTTCTTCTCTTCTATTTCCTTTCCTTTCTCTTATCTTTTCTTTCTCCATTTCCTTTCTCTTCCTATCTCTCTTTCCTTTCTTTCTCTTTTCTCTTTCTCCTTTCCTTTCTCTTTTCTTATCTCTCTTTCCTTTCTCTTTCTCTATTTTCTCTTTCTCTTTGTCTCTATCTCTCTTTCCTTTCTCTTACTCTATTTTCTCTTTCCCTTTCCTTTCTCTTTCTCTCTATCTCTCTTTCCTTTCTCTTACTCTACTTTTTCTTTCTCCTTTTCCATTCCCTTTCTATCTCTCTTTCCTTTCTCTTTCTCTTTTTCCTTTCTCTCTCTATTTTACCCATATCTGAGTCACCATTACTTTCCTTATTTACGCTCTTTATTATTTCACACAACGCTACTACACTAACGTTATCTAATTGCATTAGCTATACACGTCTCCACATTTAATAGAGGATATGCAATGTCACTGTGATCTGATGACAACAACAGGTGTCAAATGCCATTCATTCATTCCAATTAATCTGTTCATTTCCATTCGCAAAAAAATGAACACGAGAGTTTCGTCATCATGGAGAGAGATAAAAGGTGAAAACAGGTAAATAGAATAGATATCCATTGTAAAATATAACTGTATATCAGTAAATATTTTCGCGTTGATGAATTAAAAATATTGGTGGTTTGATGTTGATCTTTGTACACCTATTAAAACTCAATAGTTTTTTATTTTTATAAGGAAATTAATTTGGACTGGAAGGAACAATATATAACATGCAATATATATATACATATATATATATATACATATATATATATATATATATATATATATATATATATATATATATAATATATATATTTATATATATATATATACAATAAATCCAACATAAGATAAATCCTTCATTAGTTTCTACAGAAAATTAATTATTTTATAAATTTTTGTTATTTATTCATTTGTTTAACTTTGTAGCAGGTGTTTGAAAGATAACTGATTAAAATAATTCCTTATGACACAATAGTTATTACCATCATAATCATTGTTAGTGCAGTTACTTATACTGATATAATGATCTGCATCTTGTAACTATTAACATCATCAGTATCATTGCCTATATTCCAGTTATAATTTGAACTTGTCATCTGCTTCTCAACTCAGGTCTAACATCGCAAGTTATGCAATTTTAATGACAATGGCTTGCAAACCCTCATGAACTCTTTCTCCGAAGGTTGCAAGTTTTCATTCTAATTGGATTGCAAGAAATCCGGAATGTCGTCATAGTGATGCAGCTTCCTCCTTTTTGAAGTGGTCTTAAGGGACGAATCTTTCAATTGCTGTGGCTTGTGCAAGGGTTCCAGCCCGATAATTAGAGACAGACAGACAGACAGACAGAGAAAATGAGAGAGACAGACAGACAGATAGATATAGAGAGAGATAGAGAGAGAGAGAATGAGAGAGAGAGAGAGAGAGAAGAGAGAGAGAGAGAGAGAGAGAAGAGAGAGAGAGAGAGAGAGAGAGAGATAGAGAGAGAGAGAGAGGAGGAGAGAGAGAGAGAGAGAGAGAGAGAGAGAGAGAAGAGAGAGAGAGAGATAGAGAGAGAGAGAGAGAGAGAGAGAAGAGAGAGAGAGCGAAATAAAAGGAAACAGAAAATGAAAGAGGGACCAGAGGAAATTGGGCGAGAGGAAGTCGCAGGTCGTGAAGCATTTACAAGTACTTTACAAGAATGCATTGCATTGTGCCATTTTCGGGAATTGTGGAGCTGGTACGTTAAAGGGGCAGCGTTTAACAGGGATATATATATATATATATACATATATATATATATATATATAAAATATATATATATATATATATATATATATATATATATATATACATATATATACAAAACACACATATATATCACACACATACACCCCACACACACAACCCCACACACCACACACACAACACAACTCAACAACACAAACACATATCTAAACATACAAGTGTGAGGTATACACAAACACACACAACGCACACACACACAATACACATATTAAATATATATATTATATATATTATATATATATATATATATAATATATAGCTTTTTATAATATATAAAATATATTATGCTATCTTTACTTGCTTAAATACAAAACTGAACGAGACAGACAGACAAGAATCATAAAAGCGAAGAAAATTCCACAGTAGTAATTAATCCAGTAAAAGATTAAAAAATGAATTTAACTTTACCAAATTCTGCTTGGTTTTGACTGATCTTTACTTTTCCTTAAAAAGTCCAAAATATGAACGAGACTAGCAGTACAAGACATACAGAAAACCAGAAAAAAAACACATCCCACAGATTTTTCAAACACAGACACCATACAAGTTAAAAAAGACATCAACTCTACCAAATTCTGTTTGACAGAGGCACACATTCCATCATGAGTCAAATTTTATGTTTTAACGTATATACGTACATATACATATAATATATATATTAATAATATATATATATAACACATACATACATACCACACATGTATTATATAATATGATATACATGTATATATATATATTATATATATTATATATTATATAAAATATATATATATATATGATATATATATATTATATATATATATAGTTATATATATATATTTTATATATATATATATTATACATATATATTATATTATATAATATAAAATATAATATATATAGTATATAATAATATAATATATATATATATATATATATATATATATATATATATATATATATATATATATATTATATCATACTGTATATATTATATAGATATGGTCCAGCGGACAGAGCACTGGAATGGCCCTCGTGGTCCCCAGTTCCCCGCCGCGGCAGTCGTAAAAAGGCTCTTCGACTGCTGGCTCAAGCCCGATCTCACGGCGAGAAAACGGCATATCGCTTTGAGAAATCAAACGCAGGTGTCGTAGGGGAAGTCGCCGCCGTGGCATATGTGGTAGCACGCTGAACCGCGGTTGATTAGGAAGGGCATCCACTCGGGTAAGGGTGAGAATGCCAAATAACCTCTCAATTATAAATTGGGAGAGGCCTGGATCCTCCCATGGAATGCATGGCTGTATACATACATGCACACACGCACACACACACACAATCACACGCACACACAAAAACACGCACGCACACACACACACACACACACACAAACACACACACACAATGACTCTAACGAATCTAGAAAAGATCTCCCCTTTATTAACATTAGCCACACTTGCACAAAACACCAAAATCAGATGAAATTCCAGAGAAGTCGTCGGTGTTTCTGCTCCTTCCGCCTGACAAATGTGACAACGTGTAGTACCGGATGTTGAAAAATCCTTTTCTAATCTCCCAATCAACGAATCCGCCGTGAATCTGAAGTCCCCTCTCTTAATCCGCGGGAGACGATTGCGTAATCATCTGGACCGGAAAGTAATGAGAGGGAGGGAGACGTAGAAAGGAGAGAGAAGGAGAGGAAGAGAGAGGGAGAGGAAGAGAGAGGAACGAGGAGGGGGAGGGGGAGGAGGAGTAGAAGGAGTAGGAGGAGTAGGAGGAGAGAGAGAGAGAGAGAGAGAGAGAGAGAGAGAGAGAGAGAGAGAGAGAGAGAGAGAGAGAGAGAGAGAGAGAGAGAGAGAGAGAGAGAGAGAATAATCAGTGATAAAGAAGAACAGGGGAGGACTGAGATACAAGAGCAGTAGAAACCGGTTTTACAGTAAATCTTTGACTGATTTTTAAAAAATACATGTATCTATTTCTCTATTTACTTAATGGTATAACTGTATAGCATAGACAATTTTGACTTTGGCCTATAACGTATATAGGTTGATAGATCAATGGATAGATATATAGACAAACCGATTTGCATTTACTCATACGGTTACGTATATTAACGAAATGAATAAATAAATAGATAAATACTGATATTAAAACCATCGGATTAGGAATATCTATATCTATCTATCTATCTATCTATCTATCTATCTATCTATCTATCTATCTATCTATCTATCTATATATATATATATATATATATATATATATACATATATATATATAACCTAATAACTATGAGCAAGGATAGAACTCTAAAGATGTAATCTAACAAAGGTAATCATACTGTACCATTTCTATTATATAATTTACAAACACATATCCCAACCCTCCAAGTCTCGTTACAAAAAAAAAATGGAATCTGTTCACAACACAAAAGAAATTAAGTAAATCACCTCTTCAGTATTAGTACAATGTAATCAAGAGCATGTTAACAGCTTCCCGTAACCCTAGTGTTTAAATCACATTTTCAAGGGTCAGTGCTCCGCTTCCCCCCTAAACTTAATTTTCTTGCCACGTATGCAAAGAGAAATATTGTTAAGTTAAATCATTCAGCGAAGATAAAGTTAATTAAAACCTCTCGTATCAAGGATATGCGTTTCGAGAATCTTAATTGTACAGCCCGCATCACTCCTAACTAAATAGAGGTAGTAAATATTTTATACAGTCCATTCCTGTTTTGAATGCACGTAATTATTTTATTTATTTCTATTTATTTATCTTTTTTTTATTCATTTGTCCACGCGTCAGTAGCCATCTTCCTGTTTTGAGTAAGAACGTGTACAAAGCTCCATGATTTATTTTCGTATATCGATTTGCTTGATTATATATCTGGATCTATCTCTCTTCCCGCCGTATATACTCATATTGGTATATATGTATGTATGTGTTATGTATGTATGCATGTACTGTATATACAGTATATATGTATGAGTGCATGCATGTATATATTTCACTCCTGTTTCTCTTTCTATCTCTCTCTCTCTCTCTCTCTCTCTCTCTCTCTCTCTCTCTCTCTCTCTCTCTCTCTCTCCCTCTCTCTCTTCTCCTTCTCCTCCTCCCCTTCCTCTTTCTCTCTTTCTCCCCATCCTCTTTCTCTCTTTCTCCCTTTATTCCCCTCCTTTCTCTCTTCCTCTCGGTCTTTCTCTTCATTTTTACAACATCTGCAACTGCACATTGCAGTGTTCCCTTCATGTGATGCCTTGTTGTTTGTGCAGACACGTATGTAGGGCACCTTTGCTTTTGCTATTTTTTTGCTTTCTTTGTTGACATGCAAAACCAGAACTGATTTAATATATTTAACGGATCCGTGAACGTTCATTTTTCTCTTTGAATGAATATTCATGGTATATGTAGATCATACGAATCCCAGTGTCGAATTTTATCAGAATTCAAGATATAAGTATGTATGCTAGATGTATCTACATGCACACACACACACACACACACACACACACACACACACACACACACACACACACACACACACACACACACACACACACACACACACACACACACAATATACACACGCACACACACACACACCCGCACACACACACACACACACACACACACACACACACACACACACACACACACACACACATATATATATATATAAATATATATATTTTATATATATATATATATATTATATATATATATATGCATATATGTATATTCTTCTTCTTCTTTTAACGGTAGGTTCATGTCTGAGCCGCCGTGGTCACAGCATGATATTTAGTTGTAGTTTTCATGTTGTGATGCTCTTGGAGTGAGTACGTGGTAGGGTCCCCAGTTCCTTTCAAGGGGAGAGTGCCGGTGGTACCTTTTAGGTAATCATTCTCTCTATTTATCGGGGCTTGGGACCAGCACTTGACTTGGGCTGGCTTGGCCACCCAGTGGCTAGGTAGGCAATCAAGGTGAAGTTCCTTGCTCAAAGGAACAACGCGGCGGTCGGTGACTCGAACCCTTGAACTCAGATTGCCGTCGTGACAGTCTCGAGTCCGACGCTCTAACCACTCGGCCACCGCGGCCTTATATATGTAAATATATACATACAAATATATATATAAATACATACATATATATATATATATATATATATATATATATACATATATATATATATATTATATATATATATATATATATATATATATATGTGTGTGTGTGTGTGTGTGTGTGGTGTGTGTGTGGTGTGTGTGGGGTGTGTTTAAATAAAATATACGAGTATATATGTACACACACACACACACACACACACACACACACACCACAAAATATTATATATATATATATATATAATATATATATATATATTTATATATATAAAATGCATATATATATATATATATATATATATATATATATATATATATATATATATATTTATATATATATAAAATGCATATAATATATATAAAATATATATATATATATATATATATATATTATAATATATATATATATATTGTGTGTGTGTGGTGTTTTTGTGTGTGTGTGTGTGTGTGTGTGTGTGTGTGTGTGTGTGTGTGTATACACATAGATATTCCCTAAACATATATAAATTTTATCTGTATAAGTATATATTTCACATATATAGCATATGTATATATATATATATATATATATTTTAAAATATATATATATATATGTATATATTTTATATATATTTTGCATATGTATTATGTATATGTATGTATGTATATATATAAAATTTTATATATATTGTAATATATACACACACACACACATATATATATTTTATATATATATCTATATAATTTTAATATATATATATATATATATAATACAAATGTAATATAAATGAATAAATATATATACATATATATTTTATATTTTATATATATATATATACATATATATATATATATATATTATACACACAACACACAACACCACACACACACACACACAAACCCAAAAAACACACACCACAAAACACCAACACACGCACACCACACACACACAAACCCACACACACACACACCATTAAAATATATATAATATATATTATATATATATTTTAATATATATATATTTATACACACCAAAACACACACACCCACCCTTGTGTGTGTTGTGCGAAATTGTGAAATGGAAAGCAATGAGAAATGAAATTAAATCACAGCGTTATGATTTAATTTTATTGTGGCTGGTTTCCTTTTCATCCCTGTGTAAAATGTTACTGTTTTTTACGTTTGGTTTAAAAAATATATATTATTTATATTTAATATATATATATATTTTATATATATATTATGTATAATTATGTATATATATGTATGCATGTATTTGTGTGTGTGGATATACACCCCCCCCCCTTCACTCTTTCAGGCCTTTGAAAAATTTTCGGATTCTTTCAGAAAATTTAAACCTTTTTCCTTTTTTTTATCGTTTTTGGTTTTTACGGAGCTTCCCCCTTTTATTTCCTTTTTTTCTTTCCATTTTCCTCTTCTCTTTGTTTTTTCTTCCTTTACCCTTTTCACCCTATTGTTTCCCCTTGCTTTCCCCTTTTCTTGTTTTTTTGCTTATTTTCTTACCCCAAAACGCAATTTTTTGCGAATATTTTTGGGAAAATTTTTTAAAAAACCCAAATATGAACAAAGTTTCTGTCCTGAAAAAAAATACAACGGAAAAAAAATTTTTAAAAATTTTTTTCTGCAAAGATTGGAAATATGAAGTGAAGTGTTTTCTAGGCATGTACGCACACACGCACAAACACACCACACACACACACACACACAACCCCACACAAAAAACACACCACCACAACACACTACACATACCAAAACCCTCATAACACATACACACCACCCCTTTTTATATATATAATATATATATATATAATATTATATATATATATAAAATTTAAAATTGCACAACATCTATCCAAATATTGTATATATATATATATTATATATTATATATATATATATATATATATATATATATATACATATAATAAAATATATATATAATATAATATATAATATATATAATATATATTTGCACACACACCCCAACACACACACACACAACACACACACACACACACACAACACCATACACAACAACACCACACAACACACACAACACCACACACACACACACACCAAGCAAAATAAATATATATATTTTTATATAAATATATATTATAAATAATTTTAATATTATATTATAATATATATATATAATTATATTTATATATAATATATATTGTACACACACACACACCCCATATACACACCTACATATATTTATTTATATATTTTATATATATATATATATATATTAATATATATATATATAAAAAATATAATATATATATTATTATATATATATATATACCCAAAACAAAACATAAATGCACACACACACACCACACACGCCAAACACACAACACCACACCACACACAAACACACACAAACACACACACCTGTATATATGTCTATCTATATGTGTGTGTGATTGTGTGTCTGTGTATTCATATGCTAATAACATTACTACTATAAAGCTTATTATATTTTTTCGATAGTTTTAACCGTTCCATTTTTTTTGTAAAAAACCTTTTTTTTTCACAGTTTTGGGCCCCCAATAACACTCTCATCTCCCTACGAAAATTTTCGACACTCGTGGTACAGACTGATAAATGTTTTTAAACGAAATCAACAATGGCCCCTCGCTCCTGGTTCTCGGTAGGGCTTCGTAATATTCCTGGAAGTGAAGCGAGCGAAAGAGAGTGAACGGTGATTGGTACATTTCTAAGGTGTGGTTTGTGGTAGTATAAGTAGCCTTGCAAAAAGCACATACAAAAACAACACACACAACACACACACAACGCATACATATATAAAAATATATATATATATATAAAAATAAAATAAATAATATATTAATATATATTATATATTTTTTATATATATATTTTTTTTTTTTTTTTTTTTTTTTTTTTTTTTTTTTTTTTTTTTTTTTTTTTTTTTTTATTCTTTTTTTTTTTTTTTTTTTTTTTTTTTAGGTAATTTTTCCATTTTTCCCTTGGAACCCCGCTTGGTCGGCCAAAATTTGAAAAATATAATTTTGGGGAAAAAGCCTGGTGATTTCCCCCCCTTTGGGTGAAGTCTGGTAGTCCCTTCCCCCCATTTTTTTTTCTTAATAATTTAAAAAAATTTTTTATAAATTTTTTTAAAATTTTAAAACCCCACCCAACCCCCCAAAAATTATATTTTTTTTTTTCGCCCCAAAAATTTATAAAAAAAAATCAAAGGGGGAAAAAAATTTTTCCCCAAAAACACCCCAAAATGCCCCCCCCCACCCAAAAACCCCCACAAACCCCCCCCAACCCCCCCCACCAAACCCCCCCCACCCCAAACACCCCCACCCCAACCCCCCCCACAAAAAAACAAATATATATATATATATATAATATATATATATATTTAAAAAAATATATTAAATAATTTTATATATTATATAAGAAAACAAAAAAAAAAAAAAAAAATTATATTTTAATATATATTATATTAATTTTTATATATTCAACCACCAATTTTAAAAAATAAATAGAAAAGGGGTTATAAAATAAACCCAAATTCTTAAAAAATACCCTACCAAAACACCATTTAAAAAAAAAAAAAAAAAAAAAAAAAAAAAAAAAAAAAAAAAAAAAAAAAATAAAAAAAAAAAAAAAAAAAAAAAACCCAAAAAACATATTATATATAAATATAATTAATTAATTTTTATAATATAAAAATAAATTATATTTTTATATATATTATATTATTAAAAAAAATCTATTATTTTATCACTTCTATTTTCTATATATTGTAATATAAAAAATAATAAACTTTTTTTTTTTTTATTATGCGGGGTTGTTTGGGGGTGTGGGTGGTTTGGTTTGGTTTTGGGGGGGGGGTGTGGGGTTTTTTAATTATGAAAAAAAAAAAAAAAAAAAAAAATTATAAAATATAAAAATTATATATATATATATATATTTATTTTAAAATAAAAAATTTCAAAATATTTTTTTAGAAAAAAAAGTTTACATAAATTTTTTAAATGGTTTTAAATAGTAAAATAATTTTAAAAAATTTTTTTTAATTTTATATACAAATAATATTTTAAA
>NC_051411.1:2231668-2239168 GCF_015228065.2 Penaeus monodon
TCCCTGTGCGAGAAGTAATAGATCGGTTTCGAATATTCCAGCAGGTATATTCTAATCGAAATCGGTCTAATGCTTCTTTTGCGTTGTGAGGATTATTCATTCTCATTCATATTTTTTCTAAATCAAAAAAAGAAAGAACGAAAGAAAGAAAAAATATATTTACAGACACACACACACACACACACACACGTATATATATATATATATATATATATATATATATATATATATATATATATATATATATTATATATATTGCTACAAATGCCGCCGTTCCGTCTGCAAATTGAGGTTATCGTCGCGAAATCTTCAATTGGATAACGAACGTCTTGACCCCTAAACGACCTAGTTGGAGAACAAGCGGTCTTGACTTCTTTCGCGCCATCTCTCAAGACGTTGCCCTGCAGAACCGCCAAGTAGGCCTATATAAGAGAGGCAAGTAAGCCGACAAAAATAGAGTTGTTCAGCCATCGAACTGTGCAGCTCCAACTTCTAACCTCGCTACTTCTCAGCTGTGACTAGAGAATCAATATTTGATAAGTATAAAAAATTTGTGTTCACAACGAGATTAAAGTAAATGTTATGTATATTTAAGTGATGGTGATGGATTGTTAAATAAAAATAAAAATCACTTACTCTTATGAATTTCCATGAACATATATCACTAAAATCTAATAGTTGCCTAAACTAAGTGAATTAACAAAGTTAAAAGCTAAGACCTACCAAATCTATAAATTTAAATAAGTTAAACAAATACAATGAATTTGGAAAATATGAAATACTATAATGCATGGGTGTAAAGCCTTAATGCATCTGATTTTATTATGGTTTTGTAGTTACATCATTCCCCTAGACTAAGACTAAATCTCGTCAAACAACTACAACCGTAATAATTGGGGGCCCGTCCGGGATAAAAAAAATTCTTGTTTATATAACGCCATCAGAAGTCTCCTTGTGTATATAATTGTTGATTTTATTGCAGGTTTGTCAGGATAGTGTTACGCTGAACTTCATATACTAAAGTGTCTGCTACTGAGATAGTATTCCTGCTAAATTAGTTATGGTGTACTTGGAATTGATCACTCCTGTCTTGCTTGACCTGTAATACTGTAGAAAATACGCGGATTCCCCGTCTCATATATAGTAGCTAGATTAGCCAGGACTCTTAATTATAATTACGCCTTGGCAGACGGCGTCAGTCCGACCAGGAATAAGGAATTCATCCGGATCTACTTAGTGGGATACTTCATGCCGTATTTTTACTGTCTCTGTGAAATATCCGGATCTTCTCACAAGTTGACTAATGCCGTAACCTTATTTCTCATAGAGACGAGTTGTACATTAATCGCTCGCTCTATCTTGCCTTTTTTTCATCACCTTTTGATTAGGGTGATCATAAGCAATCACTGCAATAGTGTTTATGAATAAGATTAGGGATTCATCCGGCGACATAATACCGTACCCCTTTTCTCGTTGTTCATAATCGCGGGATTGCTTCCATGTGCTTTCTCCTAGTTAGGCCAAGCAAGTCAAAGTACTGGGAATTTGTTCTTGTTTCGTCTGCTTCATTCATGGCATTCATAAGCCATATCCTAATTTGGGTGTTAGTACATCATTCAAAGTTAATTGTTCGATATTAGTATGTCACATCATAGGGATTACTAACAAACATTCCTGCAATAATTTCAATTTCTATTCTGCTATAAGTCAATCGAACAGTAACTTTCTTATATCCAAACCTTATTTCTGAAAATGTCTACTTTTAATGCTAAAGATTTTTGCGAAAATCCCACACTTGAGCAGTTAACCGAACCTATTAAGAAAGATGATTGGCGTTTTATTGCTCAGTATTTCTCGGTACCTCATTCAGGTTCAGCAACCAAGAAAGTAATTAAGGAACTAGTAATAGAAAATTTAATTCAAAGAGAATTGCTTCCCTCTGAAGCCACTGATTATTTAAATCCTCAAGATTCCGAACTACTTGAAATTAGAGATGCTTCTATTTTGTCGGACCACAAAGATGAATCTTGGTCCACCGCCCGACTTGAATTTGAAAAGAATGCTTTAGATCTAAAACTTCAGTTAGAAAAACAAAAATTAGAAGAGAAAGCAAAAGACCGAGAAATAGAAATAGCTAAACTTAAGTTAGAAGAAAGAAAATTAGAAGCTACATTAAGTGGCACATGCAATAATGTTTTTATCATTAATGAATCATTTAACCTAACTAAGAATTTGCCCCTTGTTCCTTCATTCCTTGAAAGTGACCCTGATGGCTCATTTCGTAACTTTGAGAAAACTGCTGAACACTTTAAATGGCCCCGTACCGAGTGGACTTGGCTTCTTCAACCAAAATTAAACGGTAAAGCTGCCGTCACCTTTTCAAATCTTGATTGCATTGATGATTATGACACTGTAAAACAGTCTATTCTAGATGCTTATGCAATCACACCTGGCAGCTACAGACAAAAGTTTCGAAGTCTTACTAAGACTCCTCATAGTACCTTTGCCGAATTTTTTTACAGAGAAAGCCAGGTTGTTTAACAAATGGCTGGATGCAACTTCAACTAAGTCTTTCTCACAATTAAAAGATCTCCTTGTATTTGAGGAAATAAAAAGAAAGTTACCCTTCGATATTCTCAAGCATATAGAAGAGAGAGGTGAAACCGATCTCCTTAAAGCAGCACAAATAGCAGATTCGTTTGCGCTTTTGAAAAGGTCACAGCTGGGTAAGGTAGACAAGGTTAACTTTTATGTACAGTCCTCCTCTGGTGATAACCTTGGGAATAGTGGTGGTAAAGCTGGCAAAAATACATTAAACTTTTGTTTGTATTGCAAGCGAGCAGGTCATACCATAGACAAATGCAAAGACCCAAAGTGTAGAAAGTCTAGCATAAATGTAAGACAATTCACAAATCCAAGTATCAAATCTTTTGAATCTAAGCCTGTGACAAGTGTGAATAATGTAAACTCTCCAGATCCCTTCAATGATTTTAAATCTCGGGGAACTGTCTCCCTTCATTCAACGAGTAAATTGTATCCTGTACTCCTCCTTAGGGACACGGGAGCTGCCCAAAGTATCATTCATAAGTCTGCTCTACCTGGGATTGAGACAAAATATACAGGTGAAAAAGTTCTCGTTAAAGACCTAACTTCAAAAATAAGCTATAAACTAGCTAATATATTTCTCAGTTCTGACTTTGTATCAGGGGAAGTAAAAATAGCTGTAACAGACCAGGTTTTTCCTATAGAGGGAGTAAACTTAATTCTAGGACATGATCTGGCAGGGAAATTAGTTTACCCTACAATTAATGTTGTCACCAAGCCTTTACCTTATAGCCCAACCAAAGAACTGGATCAGAAGCAACCTCATATTTTCCCTGTATGTGCTGTTACCCGTTCTCAGAAATTAAATAGAGAGGCCTCCTTGGTAAAAGGAGACCCTGTTGATAATTTAATCTCGCAAGATATCACTCGAAGCAAATTAATTGTAGCTCAGAATGAGGATCCCTCTCTGTCTAAATGCAGACATGCTGCTTCCGATAGTCTTGCTGATCAAAAGGTCCATGGGTTTTATTATCATGATGGACTATTGATGAGAGTATTTCGCCCTCCTGAACTCCGTGCTTTAGATACATGGGCAGAGGTACACCAAGTAGTTATTCCCTTGTCAGTTCGGGAATCAGTCGTGAAACTTGCACATGATGGTTTAGCAGGTCACATGGGTATTCAAAAGACCTACAAGAAGGTACTTCAAAATTTCTATTGGCAAGGTATGAAGAAAGATATTGCATTATTTATCAAGTCTTGCCATGTGTGTCAGGTTGGAGGAAAACCCAATCAAATAATTCCAAGAGCTCCTCTACAACCAATTCGGGTAGTCTCCGATCCTTTTGAGAGAATTGTGATTGACTGTGTAGGTCCACTACCTAAAACAAAGAAAGGGAATCGATATCTCTTTACAATCATGGATACAGCTACTAGGTATCCTGAAGTTTATCCTTTAAAGAATATTTCGGCTAATTCCATTGTGAAATGTTTACTTCATTTGTTCACATCATTTGGAATCCCTAAAGAGATTCAATGTGATAAAGGTAGTAACTTTACAAGTGACTTACTTCAAGAAGTCTTAAAAGGTTTAGGTATCTCGCAACAGATGTCAACAGCTTACCACCCACAGTCACAAGGTTGCCTCGAGAGATTTCACCAGACTTTAAAGTCAATGCTTAAAAAGTATTGCTTAGAAACTGAGGGTTCCTGGGACGAGAACATTCACTTTCTACTTTTTGCCCTGCGTGAATGTCCACAAGAATCACTTGGATATTCTCCCTTTGAATTGTTGTATGGAAGACAAATTAGAGGTCCCCTTAAAGTTCTTAAAGATCAGTGGTTTTCAGACTCATCAGCCAACCCTAATCAAACAGTGGCATCTTACATAGATAATCTTAGATCGAAGTTATCTGATGCAAGGAAAATTGGCTCTCTCTAACCTTCATACCACTCAAAATAAATGAAGTCTTCTTATGATTTAAAATCTCAAATTCGAGAATTCTCTCCAGGAGACAAAGTTCTCCTCTTCCTTCCAATTCCTGGAAGTCCTCTAAAGAGCAAATTCACTGGACCTTATGTTATTTCCCATAAAGTTTCTGACTGCAATTATGTAGTTCAAACTCCTGATAGACGTAAAGATACTCAGTTGGTACATATCAACTTAATCAAATCTTATACCGACAGGCAGCCAAAGGAGGACTTTTCCAAAGGCAAATCCATTGCATGTATGATTCGTCAGGAATCTCCCATAATTTCTGTGTCTGAAGAGTATATTCAGGAGACTGAGGATTGTGTAGAAATTCCAGCTCCTCATAATCCACATAACTCTGAGATAATAGCTAATCTCCATGAATATTTAAGTTTCTTATCTCTTTCAAAGATACGTGATGTATCTCTTATCTTAAAAGACTTTCCTCAGGTAACAGCTGACAACCCAGGGTTTTGTGGACATACTCTACATGATGTTCAACTCGCTCCCGAGGTAAGACCCATTAGGCAAAGTCCATATAGACTCAGCCCAGAGAAGAAGGCTATTATGAAGAAGGAAGTAGATTATCTACTTGATCATGGTTTAGCAGAACCTAGTAACTCTCCATGGGCTTCACCCTCACTGCTAGTGCCAAAACCTGATGGCACAAGTAGACTATGTACAGATTATAGAAAGATAAATCGAGTAACTATACCTGACTCCTATCCTCTTCCTTTAATTGAAGAACTTGTAGACTCAATAGGACAAGCAAAGTTCATAACTAAAATTGATATGCAGAAGGGTTACTATCAAATAGGATTAACAGAAAATGCTAAAAATATATCTGCTTTCATAACTCCTTTTGGTTTATATAATTATACAGTAATGCCTTTTGGGATGTGTAATGCACCAGCCACCTTTCAACGAGCAATAAATTATACAATTCAAGGACTTGAAGGTGTTAAGTCGTATTTGGATGATTTGCTTGTGATCTCTGACTCATGGGATGTTCATATCCGTAGGCTACGCTCTCTGTTCTCCCGCTTAGATGAAGCTGGATTCACCATCAACTTAGCCAAATCTAAATTCTGCAGTGCCACCGTGACCTACTTGGGACATATCGTAGGTCAAGGACGGACTCTACCCAAGCAAGCCAACGTAGAGGTGATCCTGGCATATCCCACTCCAACAACTCGGAAGTCTCTCATGAGATTTTTGGGTATGGTGGGGTTCTACAGACGCTTCTGCAGCAACTTCTCATCTGTAGCTGCGCCTCTAACGGATATGACCAGCTCTAAGTGTCCTTTCCAGTGGGGTCCTGAATGTGCTGAAGCTTTTAATAAACTGAAACTCTTCATTTCCTCAGAACCAGTGCTGAGAACTCCTAACTACTCACGTCCTTTCAGTCTGCAAATTGACGCTAGTGGCCATGGCGTTGGAGCCGTGCTACTTCAAGAGGATGAGGAGACTCGAATAATGCATCCAGTTTCGTACTTCTCGGCAAAGCTCAAGAAACATCAGACACGGTACTCGACCATAGAACGTGAAGCTTTAAGTTTAGTATTAGCCCTGAAGAAGTTCGACTGCTACCTTCATAGCCGTCAACCTGTGGTGGTGTATACCGACCACAATCCTCTGGTCTTCATCAATCGCATGCAGAATCAAAATCAACGCATTCTTCGGTGGTCTCTTCTTCTTCAGCAGTACAATCTCGTCGTCAAACACATCAAGGGAGTAGATAACGTCATCGCCGACAGCCTGTCCAGAGAACTTCCAACATCTACCGAAGATCTCGCCAACGACATCCTCGTCCGTCAAAACTACCGAGGATTTAGAGGGGGAGGTGCTACAAATGCCGCCGTTCCGTCTGCAAATTCTGAGATTATCGTCGCGAAATCTTCAATTGGATAACGAACGTCTTGACCCCTAAACGACCTAGTTGGAGAACAAGCGGTCTTGACTTCTTTCGCGCCATCTCTCAAGACGTTGCCCTGCAGAACCGCCAAGTAGGCCTATATAAGAGAGGCAAGTAAGCCGACAAAAATAGAGTTGTTCAGCCATCGAACTGTGCAGCTCCAACTTCTAACCTCGCTACTTCTCAGCTGTGACTACAGAATCAATATTTGATAAGTATAAAAAAATTGTGTTCACAACGAGATTATTGATGGTGTAATGTAATATAAATAGGTTATTGATTGAGAATGATTTATGTTGGTGTGATGGTGTAAAGTAAATGTTATGTATATTTAAGTGATGGTGATGGATTGTTAAATAAAAATAAAAATCACTTACTCTTATGAATTTCCATGAACATATATCACTAAAATCTAAGTTGCCTAAACTAAGTGAATTAACAAAGTTAAAAGCTAAGACCTACCAAATCTATAAATTTAAATAAGTTAAACAAATACAATGAATTTGGAAAATATGAAATACTATAATGCATGGGTGTAAAGCCTTAATGCATCTGATTTTATTATGGTTTTGTAGTTACATCATTCCCCTAGACTAAGACTAAATCTCGTCAAACAACTACAACCGTAATAATATGTACTCACACACATACACAGACACACAAACAAACAAACACACACACACACGCAGCCCCCTCCTCCCACAACACACACACAAACACGCACGACGTCAATCTCTTTCCATCATGTTCTCTATGGCGTTGCGTGAGATTGATGGGCATCGACTTTCAATAAGTCATTTCAGTTTCGCTGAAACAGTGAGAATGGGAGCGATTTATTTTTATATGGTGTGCAAGTTCCATTAATGTGCGTGTTGTATATTAGATGTGAGTATGGATTGTATGGGTGGATCTACATCTGTGTGTGCGTCTGTGTGTGTGTGTGTGTGCCCCATACCCCAATCCACCCACACAAACACACACCTACACACCTTAACAACACAGGAACTCACCCACTTTAACAACACACACACATACTTACACACCGTAACAACACACACACACACACACA
>NC_051411.1:2276668-2281719 GCF_015228065.2 Penaeus monodon
TCTCTCTCTTTTTCAAATTCTCTCTCCTCTATCTTCTCTATCTCTCAATCTCTCTCTCTCACCCTCTCCTCGCCTCTCTCTCTCTCTCTCAAGTCTGATTTGTGAAAATATTTTCCTGATTTCTACCCAAGAGGTCAAACTTTGAGAGGGGAAAAGAGAAGAAATAGGAAGAAACAACAGAGGGGGAGAAAAAGAGAAAAAAGGAGATAAAGGGGAAAAGGGAGAAGAGAGGAAGGAGAGAGGAGAGAGAGAAGAAGAGAGAGGGGAAGGAAGAGAGAAGAGAGAGAGAGAGAGGGACTTGTAAAACGCACGGTCGGGTTGCGCATTTTATTGAGGGGAGTTTCCCTGGTAGCGTGGCCCGAGGCCCCCAGAGGCCGCGACTCGAGGAGAGTTCCGTTTGGAAAAGGGCTGAGCCGAGGTCATGACGCTGTGGGCGGGGCCTAGGTCAATGCCGGGCAAGAAACCCCATTGGCCCCTTTTGTGGGCTGGGGGGTATGTCAAAAAGGCATATGACCATTGATTCGCTGGGGCTCATGCACCCCCCCTTTTGTCCTAAACGGGAGCAGCAAGTGTCGTAAAGCCGGGTTGGGGTTTGGATCCTGGCAGGCTGCGTCCGGGATTCCTTGAAACTGATCCGCCATTTTCGAAACAAGTACACCAAAGGGGCAGAGACAGGCAGAGAGACGGAGGGCAAAATGGGAGGGGGGGGGTTTGTGGACAAGGGCCTTGTAAGATAAAATCAGGATTGCAAAAAAATAGTACTTATGTTATATTCTTTTAAATTTTTTTTATAATCACATTTTTTATGTAATTTCACTGTCAGGAAATGACGGAACATGCTTATGGAGAAAATTTGCAATAGCCCGCAGGGACTTGCTTGATTGAAATTGTCTCAGGATGAAGAGGTGAAAAACTAAAAGAAAAAACACTGTGCTGGCTAAAAGGAGGGAAAATTGTCGCGCCGCAAGGACTATCTTGAACGACAGTCTTCCTTAAAAAAGAAAAAATCAAAAAACGAAGGTCAACATGGGGCTGTGAAATTACTACAATTATATCTACTTTAAAAATTATTATTGATTAAATTGTCTATCACCGCACCTTCATCATTTCAAGTAAAGAAAATGGGTAAATGATCCTCTTTTTCGCTGGGAGTACTATTACATCATATACCCTTAATAACACATACGGCACGAAAAAAACGAAATGCAGGCCAAGAAAAAAAGTTGGCGCAAGACTATACGCATGAAATTCTTGGCAATTTACGTGATTTATACTCCATGTAGAATTGCATAACTAAGGGGGGGGGTAAATAGACGAGATAAGTGAGTAAATAAGTTAAGTTATAAAGGGTAATAACCCAAAGGTATAACAACAGTAGAGGTAAATAGTGTAGGTATAGAATCATACAGATAGATAAAGTGAGTGGAGAAATAAGAAATAGAAGGGCGTGCGAGGGGAAATTTGATAAGAAAAGGGGGGGGCGGGATGGGGAGGGGGGTATGTAAACGAACGGGAAAAATTTAGGGGGTCAAGGAAAATAAATACCGATCTAACTGCACGAAAAGATCTGTATTTATATTACTCTATTGCCGTAGAGCAATAGAGTAATATAAATACAGACATGAACCTACCGTTAAATGATGATGATGATTGCCGTAGAGTAATATAATTGCAACGTTATATCAACTATTGTTCGAATCAAAAATGTATGCAACAGTATGGAATGTTTAAATGGTGCAGTTTTTTAAATTAACCCAAAATTCCTGGGGAAAAGCGGCCCCGTACCCCCCATATTTTCAGGGTTTAAGAGGGGTTTCCGGGGCGACTCATACCGGCTAAAATAATACGCAAAATTGGGGTCCCTCCCGTTGGGAAAAGCCAGTGCTATGCCTACGTAGATCGTAAACCATGGGGCCATCACGGGCGCCGGATCGCTCTGGGCGATTAAAGTGCTTCTGAGCACGTAAAAGGACAACTTCACTTAAAAACTGATTACTGTCCCGAAAACCCTCGCTGGATCGTCACCAAGGCCACGTAATAACGATGAAATGACGTTCGCGATACAGAATAAAGAAAGGGATATGAAAATCGTCAGCATCCCCAACATTTTCGTGAAAGAAATTTAAAGAAAATCGTTAGGACGACGGGCATTTTCACTGAATTGATGAATAAAGATATCGAAAATCACGAAAATATGAAATCGGTTGCTAAAATTAAGTAATCTCTAAGAACAAAATAATTTTAAAAAAAAAGACACAATTTTTTCTAAACGTGGGGAATGGTAAAAAAGAGTGACCGGATTTTCCTGAGTGGGTCGAATGAGGTTCACCGATTATTATAACCCAAATAACGAATCGGGGTAATTGACTTCGAATTTGATCGCGAAAGGGAGTGTGAAATCTTGGGAAACGCACTTCAAAATAAAACGTACGTATATTTAAAACATTTGTTTTAATTGAAAATAACATTGAAACAAATATCACGAAAAAAAAATTAACGCAAGTACCTTCATAGATTATTGAAAGGGTTTTAAAGGGAAAGGGGGAAAAGTGAGGTAGGATGGGAGGGCTGGTCTGGTGAAAGGAAAAAAGTAGATTGTTTGTGGGTAATTCCAATAACTTTTAAGTATTTCAAATAACCCATTAATTTATTATTAACCCGAGCCCAAAAAAATGCACTGAATTTCAAGGAAATTTTGAAAATTTAAACCCAATACGGCATCGGCTAAAAGCACTGGGAGTGAAAGGGTTTTAATAAAAAAGTTAACAGTTAGCGTGCATAGAATATTCGAAAAAAATAACATATTAAAAAAAGCCGCACCAAAAACCCACATAAGAAAGATTAAGTAATATTCACGAATCATGCTTTTGCTTAGCATGATCGGTAGAATTAAAAAAAAAAAAACGCCTAAAAAATTACCCACTTAAAAAAAAAAAAGATAACTTACCCTCAAAAGGAAATTCGAAATAATGGTAGTAAAAGAGAGAAAATGCACTAGACGGGCACTTGTTCGATGTTTTGAGGAAAAAAAAACACTTCACTTGTTAAAAAAAAGGCATGCCCATGGAAGGGAAAAAAAAAGAAAAAAATTGCCCTGGCGTACTTTCAGTTTTGTTTTTTAAGAGTCTGATGCACCGTTTTGTTCGCAACTTGAAAAAAACCGCCCCCACTGGCACCTCTGTAAAGGGGCTTGTAAAAAGCAAAGTCTTTGGCATATTTTTTGAGGGGAGATTCTTTGGGAGCGTGGCCAGGTTGGTTTTTGGCCGGCTTTTACAGGGGGACCGGGTACCCCCAGGGGGCGCGGGCGAGCGGGGCCGCGACTCGGGTAGGTGTCCCTTGGGTCAAGGCTGAGGCCAGAGGTCAAAGGCGCGGGGGGGTTGCCTAGGTCAATGCACGGGCAAGAAACCCCCCTTTGGGCACCTTTGTCGGTAGGGGGTGCGTCTCGAGGGCATATGACCAATCTAAGGAAAATAGAGATAAGATTGATAGATAAAAGTAGATAAAAAGCGAGAAGGGAAAAAGAGAAAGAGAGAAAGAAGAAAGAGAGAGGAGAGAGAGAGAGAGAGAGGAGAGAGAGAGAGAGAGAGAGAGGAAAAAGAGAAAGAAGAAAGGAAAAAAAAGGAAAGAGAAAAGAGGAGAGAGAGAGAGAGAGGAAGAGAGAGAGAGAGAGAGAGGGAGGAAGAGAGAGAGGAAGAGAGAGAGAAAGAAAAAAAAATGAACGCACATCAAACCTGTTTTTTTTCAACTTTTTTCCCCATTATCCAAGCAAGCATCTGATCAAATCCTAGAAACGCTAAAGCATGCAGGGCTTATTACAAAACAAAGGAAAAAAAAAAAAAATTGAAGAAAAGAAAGGAAAAAAAACTTTAAAAATTACTATTGTTTGGCCTTTGTTCAGTGGTAGTGAATCTGCAAAGCATCAGCAAGAATTAAAAAAAAGAGAAAAAAGTAAAAGGAAAAACGTAAAGTAAAAAAGAAAGAAGAATAAAATTTTAAAAAGAAAGACAAGAAGAGAGAGAGAGAGAGAGAGAGAGAGAGAGAGAGAGAGAGAGAGAGAGAGAGAGAGAGAGAGAGAGAGAGAGGAGAGAAAGACGGGGGACAGGAGGAAGAAGAGAAAGAATATAAAATATAAAATGAACTTGCAGGTACCTCCTTTGCTTTTCTTTGTAATTACGTAAAATAAATAAATAAATAGATAGATGAATTAATAAAACAAAGAAAGAAGAAGAAAGAAAGAAAAAAAAGAAATAAAAGAAAACACACATACACAAAACAAAAACACAAAACCACACACACAACACACACACACACACACACACACACACACACACCATATATAAAATATATATATATATATATATATATATATATATATATATATATATATATATATATATATATATGGTTAGAAGTTTATCTGAACAAATAATATCCATTGATCATGGATATTAACACAAACCATCAATGAAAAATTGAGAAATCATTTCCACGTTATCCCCCACGAGTTAAATTTGCCTGAAGCACACGATGAACAAGATCAGTTGACATGCACCTGTTCAAAAATGCATAATGCATTTCCACACTGCAATAACAGAGGGAACTGATCACCGGGCGTTCAATTATGACTGGATCTAATAACCCACGCGATGTCATGATGTAACCCGGGGAGCATTTGGGAAATTTAGTATTATGACACTTAATTATCAGGCAATTTACTGCATAATCCTGAATAATCTGCTAATTATTGGATGGGATTGCCATGGAGATCGCTCAAAGGATGCAAAGGAAGTGGTAGAATTCATTGCAAGGGTTAGTAGGATGGTTTTGCAACTTTTCATTTCAGTAGATGATAAAGTAGTTGATCTAAAAAAAGGGACAGAGAGAGAGAGAGAGAGATAGATAGAGAGAGAGAGAGAGAGAGAGAGAGAGAGAGAGAGAGAGAGAGAGAGAGGAGTGAGAGAGAGAGAGAGAGAGAGAAAGAGATGAAATAGAATTTTAAAAAGTTTATTTGTCTGAAAAGAATGAAATTTGGTTTCGTTATATCTAAACAC
>NC_051411.1:2310982-2313247 GCF_015228065.2 Penaeus monodon
TAACCTGCAGATGGCAAACTAGCAGGACATGATCACTGGCACAATCTGCTCCGGGGTACCCTTTTACCTGTTGAACTGCGATCCTGAACCTCTGATTAACTGTTATGTAATCGATTTGATTACGACTTCTATCACCTGGACTCACCCATGTGTACAACCTTCTAGGATGGTGTTGGAACCAGGTATTCATTATCACTTGGTTATTTTCCTGACACCATTCAACCCATCTTTCTCCTCTCACATTTCGTGTTCCAAGACCATGTGGTCCAACAATATTTCCTTCTCTTCCTTTTCCTACCTTCACATTCATATCTCCCATGATCTCCTGTGATTTACATTGTTTTTCTAGCCTTCTCTAAATTCCCTCGTAGAATGCCTCAGTTTCTTCATCTGTATGCTCTGATGTTGGAGCATATACCTGAATGATGGATAGATTAAAAGGTTGCCCTTTCAATTTCACCAACACGATTCTTTCTGAAATAGCCCAGAATCCCATCACACTCTTTGATCTTTCTTTGTCCAGTATTACCCCTACACCATGTTGACATCTTTCGCCTCCTGAAAATATTATGGTCTTGTCATCACTTATTATCTCTCCTGCTCCTGTCCATCTTATTTCACTTATTCCTAGTATGTTATCTTTAACCGATCCATTTCTCGTTTTACATTCTCTAGTTTTCCTGTCCCACTCATTGTTCTTACATTCCACGTTCCCATTCTCAATGGTTCTTTGTTGCGGACAGCAGCTTGATGACGGTCTGGTGTCACCTGTTGCACATGACAATCCATACCGGGCGAGGGATTCCTACCAAAAGCAATAGAAATCCCATTTACGCCGTTTGCTCTTGATTCGTTACTGGACATTAAACCATGATTTTTCTTGGCAATTTACAGCAGTGGGTTGCCATTTCCTTCTCCAAGTAATTTTAAGAGTCCCATCTCCCTTCTCAGAAGTTCTTCCACCTAACCTAAGTTAGCTGTTGACTTCTGAGGCTGCGATTCTGCTTTTGAAGCCAGCACAGACATTCTGTCCCTGCCTTCTCGGCCAGAACGACTTCCCTGTAACCCTGGGCAAGGGCAGCAACAAACTAAACCCCCGCTGGATGCTAAGCCAGGATTTCTATGGTCCCGGGGATGTATATGTATATATGTATATATATATATATATATATATATATATATATATATATATATATATATATATAAATATAGGTATGTATGTATACACAAACACACACACACACACACACACACACCACACACACACACCATATATATATATATATATATATATATATATAATATATATATATATATATATATATATATGTCTGTGTGTGTGTGTGTGTGTGTGTGTGTGTGTGTGTGTGTGTGTGTGTTTACGCACTTATATAAGCTTACACATGCATACATAGAAGTCTTCCGCCCGAATGAGTCTGGAATAAGATTTTCTCGGCGGGAGGGAGAGAGTTTCGACTAACAGTGTAATCTCCGAGGCTTGGCAAGGGAGCGTTAGGCAGACCGTGGACTGTAGCGCTCACTTTACTCCTGGGGATTGTGTGGCAACGTTGAATACCACAAAAAAATTAGAACAAGGCTTCCCAGGGGGGGGGGGGGCACGGGGTACTTTCCGGGGGGCCGCGGAGCTATATGAAAACAGTGACGTCGAATTAAACCGAACATTATCTCACCAACAATACCTATATATAATTATCTCTCACATCTCATTATGTGAACCTACCCATAGTGTTCTCGTCCTATAGCCACTGACACAATTATTCGTAACTAGTAATAACTGAATCTGAAAAGATGACAGTCACTTGAACGGGAGCCATGGAGGTTATTATATATAGGTAGTGGGGAAGCAGAATGAAAATGTCTTTATATTCTTTTGATAAGAATTAACCCAATATTTCTAATGTGTCTCAGATATTAAATAAGTAGGTGTATATCAATGCACGGATAAGTTCGAAAAAAAATCATAAATACATACAAACATTTAGGTGCACATAGAGGTTCGAGAAATATGTATAAACATATGTAAACATTTAGGTATATATCAATTTCCAAATAGACTCGAAAAATATTTGTAAATGTTTTAGATACTCAGGTACAAATCAATAAATTATATCTTTCTCTTACGAAAATACTAAAAAATATATATATACATCTAGATTTTACAGGAAATGGAGCGACATTCCAATCTCATTTCATATGATCTGAATGAAATTATAAGATTTCACCATTAACATCGTACGACATGAA
>NC_051411.1:2315847-2323347 GCF_015228065.2 Penaeus monodon
ATCATCATCATTATTATTATTATTATTATTATTATTATTATTATTATTATTATTATTATTATTATTATTATTATTATTATTATTATTATTATTATTACTATTATTATTATTATTATTATTACTACTACTACTACTATTATTATTATCATTATTATTATCATTAATAATGTGATTGCTATTATCATCATCTTTATCATTATCATCATCACTGTTATTATCATTTTTGTTATTGTCATTATTATGATTGGTGCTGTTGTTATTGCTATTATCATAATTATTGTCATTATTATTATCATTATCATCATCATCACTATTATACTAATCAACATTATCATTATTATTATTATTACTTTTATTATCATTATCATCATTATTTTACTTATCAACATCCCGAGGTTTGTTATGATGATCATTATTAACGATATAATCACCAATATTAATCTTCTACCTTATGGTACTTAGTAATAGTAATAGCTAATAATAGTAATAATAATTGTTAAAAGTAATGGCATTTTTAAAAATATCATTTTCGTTATCATTTGATCATTATACTGCTATAGCTAGTAATATTACTATTACCATCACAAACACGACTACTACTATTACTACTACTACTATTACTATTACTACTACTATTACTACTACTATTAGTAATACTATTATTATTATTATTACTACTACTACTACCGCTGCTACTGCTACTATTATTAATACTAATTCTAAAATTACTGTTATGCTACCATTAACTTTGCTACTGATATTGCTACTATATCTACTACTGCAACTACTGTCGTAGACACTCGCAGAATTAGTCATCACCACGCAAACAACACGAGGGCGAAGCGGATGTTACATGAACGGGCGAAACAAACAAGCTGGGAAGAGACGCAAAAAATAGAATAACATTGCGAGAACACGAGCGATTTCCACACAGAAAATGTGGTCAAGAATACAAGACACAGATAAAAATATAAACAGAAGCGCCCTATGATTCAGGGTGGCGAGATCATCACGTGGCAGAGGGTGACACCAAGTGATGGACCAACATAAGCAAAAGAAGCAATCACGAGTGCGAAACAACAAGAAGTTCTAATCGATCGCGATTAATATCACAGTGAATCAGTTTTGGAACAAGCAATGAGCTCGTGAGGCAGGGAGAAAGAGTTAGAAGTGATAAATACAGTGTTAAAAGGGTGCTGGCATATAGAAAAGTCCTGATGCGGGGATCTTTCCAACTATAAGAGATAACTAAGTGATAACCAGCAAGGGCGTGACCGAAAATAAAAGGACGCTTAGTGTCTGAGAATGTGGATTAGGTGCCGGAGTAGCGTCCAGGAGCCATGTTCATCTCGGTAAGCCCGTTTGGGGCATTTTAGTGCTAAGTCGTGATGGAACATAGTGGACAGGAATTAGACATGGAAAACAGGAACATGGAAGTGCTATTCTGGAACATAGTTGGGATTAGGAAGAAAATGAAGATTCTTGTGAATATATAATGAAACAACTTGATTATCAGATTTAACTAATGCTGTGGCAATATTGGTTAATGGTTAAAACAAAGAAATGTGCTAGACATAGGTTATATATTTACATCGTGTTAGATATATCTTCTTTATTAACAGTTAATGAGAATAGATAGGTTAATGTATAAGTGTCATTAAATAATTAAGTGTTTTCTAAGATTGATAGCGCAGCAGAAGCGTATAGATTGATTTTTTTGTCTCTCAGTTATTTGCTTTTGTCATGATTGTTACTTTTACTTGCTTGATGTTTGATTCACATATTCACATAGAAACGCAACTTAATTTACGTTTGTTATAATGAACTACTGTTTTTTCTTATGATTATTTTTACTTTGGTATAATAATTAATTCACTGTGCATGTTTACAATAATTTAACCATTTACTTGTCTGGTGATCATGATTATTTTGTGTAATATCTAATTCATTATTAACTTCGAGATACTGAATAATTCATTACTTTTATAGTGATTGCTATTTTGTTTCATAGAATTTAATTCATGAAGATATGACGTAGTTTTGCATATTGTTAATTTTATTCTCATCAAGTCTCATGACTGATAATTATATAACAGTGAGTCAAAATTGTCTAGTTGTATTTAAAGAGTTAAGAACTGAAGAACCTATTTTTTGTTTCACGTAATCTTTGGCGCTGTAATTTTGTTATATCTTATTGATAATATTCAGTTAATAAATGTATTGAATTTTTTACAAAGATTTAACTCAAACCGTGAATTTAACTAATTGATTGTATTTTTATTGTCACTTTCAAATCACTGAGTAATTACTTAAAGTTACAGTACAATTAATATCATCAATAGTACTAATGAGATAATACATTTACATAATTCATCAAGTTGTCCTGTAACTTATGCCTTTGTCACTGGTCACAAAATACACTAATAAGAATAGGATTCCTCTGATGAGTAAGAACCTGTCCTGTTATAACGAAATTTGCTATATATGTGTTGTTTCTTTAAACCGTCGTCCTCCGTTTCGACAGTGCAACGAGCAATATCACGGAATCCGACTTTGTCCCTTTAGCGAACACAAATACAAATTCTTTTCCATTACGTCTCAGGCTTGTCCGAAAAGGCACGTACAATCCTTCAGCCCGAGAATTGCTCTTTGGGAAAGGCCCGAATACGAGCACTATGTAAGCAAAGTAAAGCGAAGCAAAGCAGAGCAAGCAAGCAAGCAAGCAAGAAGAGCATTATTCACCGCGTGGGAAAACGGTTCGAGGCAAACACGCAGACCCATTTTCCTCCCGAGTTGAGCAAACGACCTCGCAAGAATAGAGCGTCCTCGGCGAGACTGCTCATTGCTGATCTTGCAAGGAGCCGCGTCTGATTACCCTCCGTGATGACAGGTCGTCTGCGCGCTGGATGGATCTCATCTTCGGTGCAAATGACGATGCATTATACGGTAGTGGGCGATGCTGTAGGAATTTCTCTTCAGGAAGTACCGGGGTTCGGAAGGATGCGTGTGTCCTCGCCAAGTGCCCTGTTTCGCTAGCAAAGAGACTGTTATTGAGGAATAAAAGAGGCAATGGTGATTCGGACTTGTTTTTATGATCTGGCGGACTTGCTGCAAAGCGAAATGTACGCCTTTAATGTGTAAAAAAAAAAAAAAAAAAAAATTAAAAACGCTGAGAATAGGCCTTCGCATTGCAACTTAGCGATCTCATGAGTCTTGGAAGATGAATACAAATAAAAAGTTTGTGAATGATGCAATAGAGATATGTATTTGTTAGATGGCGGATTTGATGGTAGTGATTCTAATGATAGTAATGACGATGACGATCCTGTTAATAAAGACAATGATATAGATGATAACATACAGATATGAATGTGTTACCTCTTTCGCAACAATATTTGTTTTAACTAGCCTTTATATTGCGAAATAACACTATAACAATAATATTATTTATTAAAAAAAAAAAAAATATATATATATATATGATAATACTTCGAAATCATATTAAGTTATTTCTTGATTGTTTTATGTGCTCATGTAATAAATCCTCTGCAATAATCATCAGTTAATTATTGTTTAGACGGGTTTTGATCTTTCACATTTAAAGGGGTTTTCTTTTGTTTTTTTGTGAAGGTTTCTACAACAAACCTCTGTCTTTTCATGCCATAACCGAAATTAGAGTGCGCCCCCATACGTAAAAGTTTTGAAAAAATAATAAAAAAAAGGGTTTTTTTGAATTCAAACGACTTATGTCTCCATATTGGTCCTTTTTCTATAGGCCTGGGCACGACCCCTAAGATATTGCCAATTATAAACTAAAATTCCGTAAGTTTATACATTATCAAAAAACTACTTCTCTGATGATGATGTTACGCACTTGGCAATTTTTTTTCGCGGGTCTGGCATGTGTGTGTGTGTGTGGTGTGTGTTTGTGTGTGTGTGGTGTGTGGTGTGGAGAAGAGAGAAGAGGAGAGAGAGAAGGACAGACAGGAGAGAGCAAGAGAGAGAGAGAGAGGAAAAGAAAGAAAGAGAGAGAGGAAGAAGGGAAGAGGAGAGATAGTATCTGATATAGTATATCTTATATCACAGAGAACAGAGATAGACAAAGACAATTACGATACAAAATCAACCCAAAACCCCTCTTCACCCCCCTCCCCCCCCCCCCTGTCCCCCCCCCCTCTCCATCAGGAAACTTCCACACACCATAAAACACCTCTTTTTTTCTCTCTCTTTTTTCTTTCATCCCAAAGAATTTCCGATATAATATCCCCCCTCCCCCCCCCTCCCTTTTACTTTCGTTCAATCCTCCTCTTTGTCCATTGCAACTCGGTCTTCCGGTTATATGTTATGAGCCCATTAATGTCCGTGAAACAGAGGGGTCGCCTCTGCCATAAATATCCGTGCCACATGACCCTGTGTGTCTAACAGTGGCACCGGGAAAAAAGAAGGAAGTTAGTCCCGGGCCCGTTGGAGGGATTAGTGCCGTGTGTGCCTTGGCCCTTGCTGTTTTGAGAGGATTATCGTTAAATACATATATGCGGACGAGTGGGTATGTATAAGCATATGTTGCATACGAATATACCCCGCAGGTATATGCTTACGTCACATACACGTGTATATTGGTATGCGTGTACACGTGTACGTACTACACTACACACACACACACACACCCCACACACACACCCCACACACACCATACACACCACACACACACAAACACACACACACACATACACACACACACCACAAACAAACACACATATACACACACACAAACACACACAAACACACACACACAAACACACACACACACACAAACACACACACATACACGCATATTCTACATAGTACACGTACTGATAGATAAATATTTAGAAAGATAGATAGATAGACCAACACAAAGATAATATGGATCAATAGATAACTGAATCAATAAGTAAACGAATATAGCTGCAGAAAATATAGATAAATAGATAGATAGATAGATAAACAGAAACCTATACATTACCATATATGTTCAGACGAATTATTTCTTCATTTTCCCCTCTGTTTTCCGTCGGAAATCGCGTTCAAAATGGCATTAATCACTAAGCGAGATTATCAAGACAAACAGAAATCCACAAGAAGTTCGGTGGCTGAGCTGTCGATCTCTTTCCTCGTTTTCCTCTTTCTCTTTTTCCCTCTTCTCGTTTTCTCTTCTACCGTTTCGGCTTTCCGTTTTCCTCTTTCTCGTTTTCTCTTTCTCGTTTTCTCTTTCTCGTTTTCTCTTTCTCGTTTTCTCTTTCTCGTTTTTCGTCTTTCTCGTTTTCTCTTTCCTCGTTTTCCTCTATTCTCGTTTTCCTCTTTTCCTGTTTCTCTTTCTCTTTCTCTTTCTCTTTCACGCTTTCTCTTTCTACTTCTTGCTCTCTTTCTCTTTTTTTTCTTGCTCTCTCTCTCTCTGTCGCTCGCTTTCTTTCTCTCTCTCTCTCTCTCTCTGTCTATCTATCTATCTATCGATCTATCTATCTATCTCTATTTATCTATCTGTTTGTCTATCTATCTATCTTTCCGCTCTCTCTCATTCTCTCCTCTCTCTCGATCTCCTCTCTCTCGATCTCTCTCTCTCTCGTTCTCATCTCTCTCTCTCCATCTCGTCTCTCTCTCTCTCTCTTTCTCTTCCTCCTTTCCTCCTTTCCCCTTCTCCCTTCCTCCTTCGTTCCCACCCCTCCTCCTCCCTCTACCTCTCCTTCCCTCTTCCTCTTCTCCTTCTCCTTGACAGGTAGATTAGCTCACGCAACTTATCCCTCTCGCCCGCACTCCTTTTGCTCCTATACAACCACTCGGGAAATAATCAACCATTTTGGGAGCCGATTCGCAGAGATTTTACTGCTCATATAATGGGCGTGCTTGTTTGCTTTTGGTGTAAACGTACTGTGAGTGCTTGTAGAAGAATGTTGCGTGTGTGTGTGTGTGTGTGTGTGTGTGTGTTTGTTTGTTTGTGTGTGTGTGGTGTGTGTGTGTGTCTGTGTGTGTGTGTGGGTGTGTGTGTGTGTGGTGTGTTGTGTGTGGGTGGTGTGTGTGTGTGAGTGTGTGTGTGTGTGTGTGTGCATAAAAATAGCATAAGTACAGACTAAATACATAACATATTGTGTGTATGTGTATGTTGTGGTGTGTGTGTTGTGTACATATAGATACAAATATATATACATTTATATATATATATATAGATAGATTATATATATATTCTCTTTAACGGGTAGTTCATGTCTGAGCCGCCCGTGGGCACAAGCAATGATACTTATTGTAGTTTTCATTGTTGTGAATCTCTGGAGTGAGTACGTGGTATGGTCCCCAGTTCCTTCCACGGAGAGTGCCGGTGTTACCTTTTAGGTAATCATTCTCTCTATTTCAGCCGGGCTTGGGACCAAGCACTGACTTGGGCTGGCTTGGCCAACCAGTGGCTAGGTAGCATTCGAGGTGAGTTCCTTGCCCAGGAACAACGCGCCGGCCGGTGACCTCGAACCCGTCAACTCCGAGTTGCGTCGTGCAATCCGACGCTCTAACCTTCGGCCAAGCCCTCCCACCGCGCCTGACGATCATGGGCTTCCATAATTTTTCTTGGAAATTTAGAGCGGTGGTTTGCCATTGCCTTCCGCCCGGTGTTTTTTATCGATCCCATCTCTATTTACCCGTCACTGACTTGGCTGGCTTGGCCACCCAGTTGCTAGGTACGCAATCGAGGTGAAGTTTTCCTTGCCCAAGGGAACAACGCCCGGCCGTTACTCAAACCCTCGACTCAGATTGCCGTCGTAACAGTCTGTGGAGTCCGACGGCTCTAACCATTCTGCACCGCGGCCCCCATATAATTATTTTTCTTCTTTTAACGGTAGGTTCATGTCTGAGCCGCCGTGGTCACAGCATGATACTTAATTTGTAGTTTTTCATGTTGTTATGCCCTGGAGTGAGCACGTGGCAGGGTCCCAGTTCCTTTCCCGGATAGTGGCCGGTGTTACCCTTTTTAGGTAATCATTCTCTCTATTCCATTCGGGCTTGGGACCAGCACTGACTTGGGCTTGCTTGGCCACCAGTGCTAGGTAGGCAAATCGAGGTTGAAGTTCCTTGCCCAAAGGGAACAACGCGCCGGCCGGTGACCGAACTCTCGAACTCAGATCCTGTCGTGCCAGTCCTTGAGTCCGACGCTCTAACAATTCGGCCACCGCGGCCCTTGGCGATCATTGGCTTTTCAATTATTTTTCTTGGCAATTTTTGAGCGGTGGTTTGGCATTGGCCTTCCGACCGGTGTTTTTTTTTTTTTTTTTTTTTTTTTTTTATCATCGAGTCCCATCTCTATCTTACCGTAGCTGACTTGGGCTATATATCTATATATTATATATATATATTATATATAGATTATTATATATATATATATTATATATATTACTATATATATACGCACACCCACACACCCCCACACACACACACACATCTATATATATCTATATATATATTATATTATATATATAT
>NC_051411.1:2330847-2335847 GCF_015228065.2 Penaeus monodon
TGCATTTCTTTGAAAATGGTTCAGATTATACCAATGGTAAAACAGTAATCGAAGAAGAAACCAAGAAAAAAAAAGAAAAAGAAAAGAATGTTAATATAGCAACAATTGAGTAAAGATGAAGATGTGGGGCCATAGTTTCGAAATGTTGCCACTGGATTATTCAATCAAGTTGGAGTAGAACTACCTGCTTATATACCGTTCGTTCGCATGCACACAACATGCACATAGATTCCTCCATCCCTTATAATCCACGCGCGCTGATTCCCACGTCCATCCTCCAACTACCATCAAGGATATTGGTCCTTGAGTAGGATTCATAGCCGCTTCAAGACCCCATTTCGCAGACAGAGAGATGGCAGCGTGTGACCGTAAGGAAGAGAGAGTGTGAATGAAAAGCAGATTAAGGTGAAGATCCCGGGAGGCATGTGGATAATTACGCCCATAATGACAGGCTATCATCATAGATTTCATTTCTTTCCCGGTTATCTTATCACCGCAATAGATTCCGTTCGTTAAGTGATCCCTTGAGTTCGGAGATTTTAAAAAAAAAAAAAAAAAAAATCAGGAGATCGAACCGTCTTTTTTTTTCGTTTTTCTTTGGGCGATAGGATGTATTCAGAGTCTGATTTAAGGTGATTGCGTTGTGAATGGATTAGGAGATAATGTGGAGGAAGATATAGTAAGAGAGAAGGACGTAGGGAGAGAGAGAGAGAGAGAGGGAAGAGGGGGAGAGAGAAAGAGAGAGAGAAGCGGGGGCGAGGGAGTGAAGGAGAGAGAGAGAGAGAGAGAGAGAGGAGAGAGGAGAGGAGGAGGAAGAGAGCGATGGAGAGAGAGAGAAAGAGGGTGAGAGAGAGAGAGAGAGAGAGAGGGAGGGTACGGAGGAATAGAGGGAGGAGGGAAGGAGAGGGAGAGAGAGAAAGGAGGGGGGGTGAGGAAGAGAGAGAGGGAGTAAGGGAGAGAGAGAGTGAGAGAGAGAGGAGGGGGAGGGAAAGAGAGAGAAAGAGAGAGGGGGGGAGGAAGGGAAGAAGAGAGAAGAGAGAGAGGGGGGTAGGGAGAAATAGAAGGGGGGGGAAGGAGGGAGAGACAGAGAGAGAGAGGGGGGGCGAAAGAGAGAGAGAGGGAGGGTAGAGAGGAAGAGAGGGGGAGGGAGGGAGGGGGAGAGAGAGAGAAGGGGGGGAGAGAGGGAGAGAAAGCGTGAGAGAGAGAGAGAGAGAGAGAATGACTGTGTGAGTGTGAGTGTGTGAGTATGAGTGTGAGTGTGTGTGTGTGTGTGTGTGTGTGTGTGTGTGTGTGTGTGAGAGAGAGAGAGAGAGAGAGAGAGAGAGAGAGAAGAGCGAGAGAGCATAAGTATGATTGTGTGTGTGGACATTTGTGTATTTGTCTCTCCATGCGTGCTGGTGCTTTTGTGTATCCATATTTATGTGCATAAGTACATATATGTGTATGTATGTGTACGAGCATCCATAAACATGTATACACATATCAATGTACGTGTCTTCATGTGCACATATGCACACGTTAGTATCCTAGTGCACATCGTAACACAAGTGCAAGTAGGATAGTTGTGGAAGGAGAGAAGGATAGCTGGATAGTCGTGGAAGAAGGAGAGAAGGATAGTTGGATAGTCGTGGAAAAGAGGAGAAGGGCAGTTGGATAGTTGTAGAAAAGAGATAGGGATAGTTGAATAGTTGCGGAATAGGTAGATAAAGGATATGAGAGGGTAGGAGGCCGGTGCAAGAGTTATCATTTTATACTTTACGATCCCCCCCCACTCTCTCTCCCTGCATTCCCGACTGAGATAAGCCCTGCCTTACGACCTCCCCGACACCTTCCTTTCACAGTCGGAAAAAGAAAATTGTTTCTTAGAGTCATTCCGGCGGCCATTCGCGATGAAGAAAGGCGGCCATAACCTCCATTTATCCATTTTTGGCGATTTTTATTTTCTCTATTTATCCTGTTTCTGCTTTTATTTGCTGCCTTTTTGTTAATCGTGGGGCGGGGGGGGGGGAAGGGGACGGGAGGAGGAGGGGTGTAAAAGAGAGAGTGGTAAAGGAAGTGGGAGAGACATGAAGAGGAGAGGAGGAGGATGGAAGGGTGTGGGGGGGGGGGAAGGACGAGGAGATGTAGGAAGAGGGGGAGGAGGAAGGAAGATGAAGGGAGGGAAAAGCTGGGAAAAGGAAGAGGAGGAGAATGTAGGTGGGAAATAAATAATATGGAGTAGAGAGAAAGAGAGATTTTTGTGTATATATATACATATAGATAGATAGATAGATAGAGAGAGAGGAAGAGAGTCAGAGATAGACAGACAGACAGAGACAGAGAGAGACAGAGAGAAAGACAATGATAGATAAATTGATAGCTATCTAGTCAGATAGGTAGATAGATACAGATAGAAGGGAATGTTTACAACCTGTACTACGTCTAGTACACGTTGATATATATATAATGTTGTATTATATATATATATATATATATATATATATATATATATATATATATATATATATATATATGTATATATATATATATGTATGTGTGTGTGTGTGTGTGTGTGTGTGTGTGTGTGTGTGTGTGTGTGTGTGTGAATGGTAAAACACTCTTGCGTGTAGATAATGTGGCAGAAAAACCCACAATACAAAAACTAGATTTATGTAAAATGAGACTACAGTTTCGAAATCCACCTGGAATCCATCTTTAGATCTGAAGAGGGAAGGGAGAGGAGTGGTATAACAGAGAGAGAGGAAAGGCAACGCGGTCTTCTTCCGTGTGCACACAACCTTCGCCCTCATCTCATTAGCCTTCCATAGCACAAGCGTCCCTCATCCAAATCCTTACCTCCATCTCACTGGTTTCGGATTTCCGCACAGTGGGCAATATGCCCCCTGCAGCCTGCAGGGACCGTGGCTCCTTTGGCGAAAGGAGTGGCAACAACGTTGCGATGGGGATGTCAATGGCACAGTGATGTTAACCCAAACGTGGTGAGGATCGCCAGGACACACGTCTCCCTGTAAGTCCTGCCGCCGAAGTGAGAAGTCCTCTGCTCGACCGCGGGCAAGGGAGGTCCTCTGATTAGGCGATCTCACTCGTAACTTCAACCTGCAGCCTCATGGTTAGCCGAGGCACCCCGTTGTCATGGGCGATTAAGATCCGTGCACGGTGGCGCCTCGTGGCGCCGGACAGGCCGCACCTTCCGCGCCCAACTCCCTCATTAGCGAGTCTCGCCCGCACCCGGGCGGCGTCCTCGCCGACCGTGAGTTCGCTCACAAGCCAAGCAATGCCGCTAGGCCAGGGCAGCGCAACCACAGATGGCGCGAGGCCTCCCTTTGCCGGCATTCACACATCCTTTCCTCTTCCTGTCAGCTATGCCCCCAACTTTTACCCCGTATGTTGGGTTAAGCCACGACTTTTTTCTCTCACTAAATCATCTTTCGATCCCCCCCCCCCCCTTTATCCTTCCCTCTCCCGTCTCCTCCCCCCCCCCCCGTACCGGGTCTTTTCTTTTAACTTTCGTTCGTTCGCATCGCGGTCAGATCAGTCAGGTCGGAGGATAGGGGAGACTATGCGCAGGGTGGCCGGCATAAAGGAGAAGGCGGAAGATGTGGGAAGCGAGGAGACTATCGACAGGAGAAAAGCCGTTGTTTAAGTTGAAATTAGGCAGCAGCTTAATTAAGGAGGATTCCACCAGTCTGCGGGCGTGGACGTCAGCGGAAGGAGACAATTCGCGCCGCTGAAAAAGAGGGCGTTGTTATTGTGTCCCCTGGATACAGCGTACTTATAATTAAGGAAGACGCTTAGTGAGACTGGCGCCCGTCTCGCCAAAGTATTGCTGATCACAGGATGCACAAGGACAACAATAAGTGCCACCTGAGATAGAGGGAGGAACTGGTGTGGAGACCAGTTGGCGACGGAGAGTGTTCACCTGGCGAAAGATCAGCCTGCAGTTGAGAGGGTGAAGAGGGCGACGGAAAGCGTAGATCTCAGTGTAGGGCAGGCTGAGGACGGACAGGTAACCACTTCTCCTTTCCCATATACAGGAAGCCTATGCATAGGGGCATATACATACAGTTCTTCTCATACCATCCCCTCTATGTAAAGAGAGCTGTTACCACCTCGCTGTTCCTCCGCGCCCTCCACATCTGTGACCCCCAGTGCCTGGATGGAGACTTTACGTCGTTCGTTTTCGAAACTGGGCTACCCTGTTCATGTTCTCGACGTCGCGTTATCCATGGCGAAGTGTACCTTTTACCACAACGCCTCTCCTAAAGAGACTCCTCACCTGCCCGTCCTCAGCCTAGTTTTTGCATTGTTTTCTTCTACCAATATATATAATATATATATATATATAATATAATCTATATATATATATTATATATATATTATTATATATGTATATATGTATATATATATCTATATATATATATTATATATCCTATTATATATATATATATATATATATATATATATATATATCTATATATATAATATATATATATAAGTATGCACATGTGTCTGGTGTGTGTTTATATTATCTAGTATATCTATCTCTATATCATACACATATATATTTATCTATATATTTTAATTTATATATGAATATATATAGATACTGTGTAATCCTATGTAATATCTAATACATATTCATATATTACATATTATGTGTGTGTACGTGTGTGTGTGTGTGTGGTGTGTTGTGTGTGTATGTGTGTGTGTGTGTGTGTGTGTGGGTTGTGTGTGTTTGTGTGTGTGTTGTGTATGTGTGTGTGTATTTACACACGCACACACACCACACACACACACACACACACACACACACACACACACACACACACCATATATATATATATTATATATATATATATATATATATATATATATATATATACCTATATATATATTATTATATATATTATATATATATTTATATATATATGGGGCCGCGGTGGCCGAATGGTTGGAGCTTCGACTCAAGACTGTCACCACGGTAATCCTGAGTTTCGAGG
>NC_051411.1:2343347-2348347 GCF_015228065.2 Penaeus monodon
TATATAATATATATATATATTATATATTATTATATATATATATATTATATATAAATATGTAATTTTATATGTATATATATATTTTCTGTATACATATGCATATATATTATATATATTCTTCTTTTAACGGTAGGTCATGTCTGAGCCGCGTGGTCCACAGCAGATATTCATTGTTGTTTTTCATGTTGTGATGCTCTTGAGTGAGTACGTGTTAGGGTCCCCAGTTTTCCTTTCCACGGGAGAGTGTCCGGTGGTACCTTTTAGGTAATCATTCTCTCTATTTATCCGGGCTTAGGACTCAGCACTTGACTGGTCCGGCTTGGCCCACCCAGTGGCTAGGCAGGCAATCCAAGTGAAGTTCATTGCCCAAGGGAACAACGCGGCGGTCGGTGACTGAACCCCCTCGAATTCATTTTTGCCGTCGTGACAGTCCTGATCCGACCTCCAACCATTCGGCACCGCGGGATGACGATCATGCGCATTCCATAATTTTTTTCTTTAGCAATTTAAGCGGTGGTTGCCATTGCTTTCCGCCCGGTGGTTTTCTATCGAGTCACCATCTCTATTTACCCGGCACTGACTTGAGCTGCCTTGTCCACCCAGTTGCTAGGCAGGCAATCGAGGTGAAGTTCCTTGCCCAGGTAAACAACGCGGCGTCGGTTGACTCGAACCCTCGAACTCAGATTTATCCGTCGTGACAGTCCTGAGTCCGAAGCTCCAACTTCGGCCACCGCGGCCCCATATATATATATATATATAGATATCTATATATATATATATATATATGTATATATATATATATATATATATAATATATATATATATATATATATCTATGTGTGGCTGTGTTTTTGTTTGTGTGTGTGTGTGTGTGTGTGTGTGTGTGTGTGTGTGTGTGTGGTTGTGTGTTGTGTGTAAATACACACACACATACACACACACACACAAACACACACACACACACACACACACACACACACACACATCACACACACACACACAACACACACACACACACGACACACACATATATGTATAATGAATGAATATATTCATAGATACACATTTATTATACTATATAAATAAATATATATAGATAATATATAGTGTATATATATAGAATAGATATATAGATATATAAAAACACATATCACATGTGATATATATATATATATATATATATATATATATATATATATAGATATAGATATATATATATAAATATACATTGGTAGAAGAAAACACAATGCAAAAACTAGGCTGAGGACGGGCAGGTGAGGAGTCTCTTTCGGAGAGGCGTTGTGGTAAAAGGTACACTTCGCCCTGGATAACGCGACGTCGAGAACATGAACAGGGTAGCCCAGTTTCGAAAACGAACGACGTAAAGTCTCCATCCAGGCACTGGGGGTCACAGATGTGGAGGGCGCGGAGGAACAGCGAGGTGGTAACAGCTCTCTTTACATAGAGGGGATGGTATGAGAAGAACTGTATGTATATGCCCCTATGCATAGGCTTCCTGTATATGGGAAAGGAGAAGTGGTTACCTGTTCGCGTCCGTCAGCCTCCCTACACTGAGATCTAACCGCTTTCCGCGCCCTCTTCACCTCTCACTGCAGGCTGATCTTTCCCCAGGTGAACATCTCCGTCGCAACCCTGGTCCCCACCAGTCTCCCTCTTATCGAGGTGGGGCCTTATGTTGTTCCTTGTGCATCCTGTGATCAGCAATACTTTGGCGAGACGGGCGCCAGTCTCACTAAGCGTCTTCCTTAATTATAAGTACGCTGTATCCAGGGGACACAATAACAACGCCCTCTTTTGCAGCGGCGCGAATTGTCTCCTTCCGCTGACGTCCACGCCCGCAGACTGGTGGAATCCTCCTTAATTAAGCTGCATCCTAATACTTTTTCTCCCGATAGTCTCCTCGCTTCCCACATCTTCCGCCTTCTCCTTTATGCCGGCCACCCTGCGCATAGTCTCCCCTATCCTCCGACCTGACTGATCTTGACCGGACTATGCGACGAACGAAGTTAAAGACAAGACCCGTACGGGGGGGGGGAGGGACGGAGGAGGGAAGGATAAAGGTGTGGGGGGGGGATCGAAAGATGATTTAGTGAGAGAAAAAAGTCGTGGCTTAACCCAACATACGGGGTAAAAGTTGGGGGCATAGCTGACAGGAAGAGGAAAGGATGGTGAATGCCGGCAAGGGAGGCCTCGCGCCATCTGTGGTGTGCGCTGCCCTGGCATAGCGGCATTCGCTTGGCGTGAGCGAACTCACGGGTCGGCGAGGACGCCGCGCCCGGGCTGCGGGGAGACTCGGCTAATGAGGGAGGTTGGGAGCGGAAAGGGCGGCCTGTCCGGCGCCTCGGAGGCGCCACCGTGCACGGACTTATCGCCCATGACAACGGTGGTGCCTCGTCTAACCATGAGGCTGAGGCTGAAGGTACGAGTGAGATCGCTAATCAGAGCTACCTCCCTTGCCCGCGTCGGCATAGACTTCTCCTGTCCGGCGGCAGGACTTCCAGGGGACGTGTCCTGGCGATCTCACCACGTTTGGGTTAACATCACTGGCCATGACATCCCCACTCGCGTGTTGCCACTCCTTTCGCCAAAGGAGCCACGGTCATGGCAGGCTGCAGGGGGCATATGCCACGTGTCGGAAATCCGAAACCAGTGAGATGGAGGTAAGGATTTGGATGAGGGACGCTTGTGCTATGGAAGGCTAATGAGATGAGGGCGAGGTTGTGTGCACACGGAAGAAGACCGCGTTGCCTTTCCTCTCTCTCTGTTATACCACTCCTCTCCCTTCCCTCTTCAGATCTAAAGATGGATTCCAGGTGGATTTCGAAACTGTAGTCTCATTTTACATAAATCTAGTTTTTGTATTGTGGGTTTTTCTGCCACATTATCTAACACGCAAGAGTGTTTTTTAAAAACCATTCACACACCACCGCACACCCACACACACACCCACACCCACACACCACACATACATATATATATATATACATAATATATATAATATATATATATATATATTATTATATTAATATATATATATAATACAACATTATATATATCTTCAACGTGTACTAGACGTAGTACAGGTTGTAAACATTCCCTTCTATCTGTATCTATCTACCTATCTGACTAGATAGCTATCAATTTATCTATCATTGTCTTTCTCTCTGTCTCTCTCTGCCTCTGTCTGTCTGTCTATCTCTGACTCTCTTCCTCTCTCTCTCTCTATCTATCTATCTATATGTATATATATACACAACTCTCTCTTTCTCTCTACTCCATATTATTTATTTCCCACCTACATTCTCCTCCTCTTCCTTTTCCCAGCTTTTCCCTCCCTTCATCTTCCTTCCTCCTCCCCCTCTTCCTACTTCTCCTCGTCCTTCCCCCCCCTCCCACACCCTTTCCATCCTCCTCCTCCTCCTCTTCATGTCTCTCCCACTTCCTTTACCACTCTCTCTTTTACACCCCTCCTCCTCCCGTCCCCTTCCCCCCCCCCGCCCCACGATTAACAAAAAGGCAGCAAATAAAAGCAGAAACAGGAAATATAGAGAAAATAAAATCGCAAAATGGATAAAGGGGAGGTATCGGCCGCCTTTCTTCATCGCGAATGGCCGCCGGAATGACTCTAGAAACAATTTTCTTTTTCCGACTGTGAAAAGAAGGTGTCGGGGAGGTCGTAAGGCAGGGCTTATCTCAGTCGGGAATGCAGGGAGAGAGAGTGGGGGGGGATCGTAAAGTATAAAATGATAACTCTTGCACCGGCCTCCTACCCTCTCATATCCTTTATCTACCTATTCCGCAACTATTCAACTATCCCTATCTCTTTCTACAACTATCCAACTGCCCTTCTCTCCTTCTTCCACGACTATCCAACTATCCTTCTCTCCTTCTTCCACGACTATCCAGCTATCCTTCTCTCCTTCCACAACTATCCTACTTGCACTTGTGTTACGATGTGCACTAGGATACTAACGTGTGCATATGTGCACATGAAGACACGTACATTGATATGTGTATACATGTTTATGGATGCTCGTACACATACATACACATATATGTACTTATGCACATAAATATGGATACACAAAAGCACCAGCACGCATGGAGAGACAAATACACAAATGTCCCACACACAATCATACTTATGCTCTCTCGCTCTCTCGTTCTCTCTCTCTCTCGTCTCCTCTCTCTCGTCACACACACACACACAACACCACAACACACACACACAACACTCACCTCATACTCACACACTCATACTCACACGTCAATTCTCTCTCTCTCTCGCTCTCTCTCTTCACAGCTTTCTCTCCTCTCTCATCTCCCCCCTTCTCTCTCCTCTCCCCCTCCCTCCCCTCCCCCTCTCTTCCTCTCTACCCTCCCTCTCTCTCTCTTTCGCCCCCCCTCTCTCTCTCACTCTCTCTCCTCCCTTACTCCCTCTCTCTCTTCCTCACCCCCCCTCCTTTCTCTCTCTCCCTCTCCTTCCCTCCTCCCTCTATTCCTCCGTACCCTCCCCTCTCTCTCTCTCTCTCTCTCACCCTTCTTTCTCTCTCTCTCTCTCTCTCTCTCTCTCTCTTCTCTCTTCTCTCTCTACTCTCTCTCTCTCTCTCCTTCACTCCTCGCCCACCGCTCTTCTCATCTCTTTCTCTCTCTCTCCCCCTCTTCCCTCTCTCTCTCTCTCTCTCCCTACGTCCTTCTCTCTTACTATATCTTCCTCCACATTATCTCCTAATCCATTCACAACGCAATCACCTTAAATCAGACTCTGAATACATCCTATCGCCCAAAGAAAAACGAAAAAAAAAGACGGTTCGATCTCCTGATTTTTTTTTTTTTTTTTTTTTAAAATCTCCGAACTCAAGGGATCACTTAACGAACGGAATCTATTGCGGTGATAAGATAACCGGGAAAGAAATGAAATCTATGATGATAGCCTGTCATTATGGGCGTAATTTAACAACATTGCTCCCGGGATCTTC
>NC_051411.1:2353347-2363347 GCF_015228065.2 Penaeus monodon
GCCATTATGACACAAATTTTAGGGAAAAATACCGTTAAGTGTTTAATTGGTGTTTTTATGCGCTTTATGTTTATTTTATCGTATGAAAAACTAAACAACATTTGGACCTTTATTGCAAAAGGATGTCAAATTAAACATTGGATTCAGTTTAGAAAAATGTGGATCGAATTTTGAGAAACAGCAGTTTGCAGTTTAGCGAACTCTCTCTTTTCGAATCTTTATTTATGTAAAGACCTTGCCAGTTTTTAATAATCGCGTTTTTGTTATGGTTAAGGCGACGGGTCGAACATTCACCGTTTCATCGCCTTGGTGAAAGGTGTCTTTACATAAATATAAATGTGTATATGTATATATATTCACATCATATATATATATATATATTATATATATATATATATAATATATAATATGTATATATATATATATATATATAATACATATATATATATTATATAGATATATACATATTATAATATATATATATATAATCTATAATATATATAGATATATTATATATTATATATTCTTTTAACGGTAGGTTCCTGTCTAGCCGCCGTGTCCACAGCATGATACTTAATTGTAAGTTTTCATGTTTGTGATGCTCCTGGAGTGGGGGCACGGGTAGGGTCCCCAGTTTCCTTTCCACGGAGATTGCCGGTGGTACTTTTTTAGGTACTCATTCTCTCTATTTATCCGGGCTTGGGACCAGCACTTGACTTGGGCTGGCTTGGCCACCCGGTGGCTAGGTAGGCAATCAAGGCGAAGGTCCTTGCCCAAGGGAAACAACGCGCCGGCCGGTGACTCGAACCCTCGAACTCAGATTGCCGTCGTGGCAGTCCTTGAGTCCGATGCTCTAACCATTCGGCCACCGCGGCCCCATATATATATATATATATACATATATATAAAAGGAAAAAAAAGATATATATATACATACATTGATTATCGACAGTAGGAATGTACTTCGCAAGCGTTCTCCTACTTCGTATAAATGTGTATGTATGACCCTTTTCCTTATTTACCAGCATTTTCCTCAAAGAAAATAAGAGAGAGAGAGAGAAAAGAAGGAACACGCCAATCCGACGGCATTCCAGTCCCACAGCTTGATTCGCTGACACCCACGGAACATAATAACTCAAGCAGAGGCGGTACAGACGACCAACGCACATAGTCGATTTAAGGGAAATATGAATTGTGTCCAGTGAGGTGTAACTACGATATGTGTGGTGACTGTGTGGTTGGTCTACCCGGTAATTTAGTGGCATAGACTTTGCCTTTCGTGTGAACTACAAGCTGCAGTACCAGAGAGTGTTGAAATTGTTTTGGAATTGGTTATGAATATCTTATATATATATATATATATATATATATACCTATATTATTATATATATAAGATATCTGTGTGTGTGTGTGTGTTTTTTTTTATTTATAGATATATATATATATATATATATATATATATATATATGTATAATATATACATACATCTTATATAAACATATACATAATGCACCCACACACACACACACACACCCACACACACACACACACACACACACACACACACACAAGCACACTACACCGTACGCACGCAGCACATGCACACACCACACACCCACACACACCCACACACACCCACACACACACCCACTCACAGGCACACACACACACCAACACACGCACACACGCACACACACAGATATATATTAGATATATCTATATATATATATATCTATATATAGATATATATATATATATTTGTGTATATATATCAGCTCTAGTTCGTTTTTTATATGATTTGCATATCAGGTATATCAACTTTTTCCCTGATAATTGGGAAAATTTTCTTTGGTCGAAAAATATGTGTGCAGAGTACTGTAAGTAGTTATTCGTCCTGGGATATTCCTGAGAAAGTTAAGGTGTCTCTTCATACCTCAGGAGCATGAAGAGTTTCGTGCACTATTAATGCAAATCTCACAAATCTCACAATAAATTATCTTACAGTTTCATCATACATCAATCAGGGACATGTTTGCGTGTGAAGGTCCGTGTACGTGCGTGAGCAGAAAAGACGAACTCTGTCTAAAGAAAAAAGAGAAGCCCTCGAAGAAAAAAAAAAAAAAAATATATATTATATATATTATATATATATAAATAATACATAATATATTATATAAGGGAGGGGGGGCGTATATATATATATATATATATAATATATATATATATGTATTTATGTGTGTGTTGTGTGTGTATGTGTGTATGTGTGCATATATCTGTGTGTGTGTGTGTGTGTGTGTTGTGTGTGTGTGCACATACTATGTGTGTTGTGTTGTGTGTACACACATATACATACTTTGGTCAGAATATTTTTAATCAAGAAGTATATTTCTGCAACCATATCTTTGTCACAAACCATTATTATTCATCTTTAAACCCGACAAATTTCAAATTCCGTTCTCTTTTCCCACATATCAATTTTCAACAGCCCCGAGGCCAAGATTTTGCTTTCAACAGTATTTTGTTCAGGAATTTTACTTCAAAGAAAGGCGGGTTTTGATCCACCCATCTGTGGCCTCGCAAGCTCCTGACGTTACCCTGACCGTGGTTAATTTTACCTCATTTTGTAAGGTTGCCCCTGGCCAAGCCTTATCCCTGACCACCGGTAACAGATAGAAAGATAGCTTTATTTTTTCAATGTGGTGTATGTATATAATATTGTGTGTGTGTGTGTGTGTATATTATATATTATATATATAATATATATTATAATATATATATATCATATATAGATATATAACTATTATATTGTATAGATATTTTTTTAATATATAGATATATATATATTAATATTAGGGGGTAAGGTATATATATATATATATATATATATATATATATATATATATACTATATATATCTATATATCATATATATATATCTATCTATATACAACTACATATATATATGAATAATATCTATATATATATATTATTATATATCTATCTATATATCTATATATATATTATCTCTATATATATATATGTGAGTGTTTATATAATATATTATACATATATATCTATATAATATAATATATATAATGATGTATATTATATTATAATATATATATATGTGTGTGTACACATATATATGAACAATCATATCACATTGTATATAAATATAAATATATATGTTATATATATATTAAGGTATAATAATATATATATATAATATATATATATATGTGTGTGTGTGTGTTGTGTGTGGTGTGTTGTGTGTGCGTAATATATATATATATATATATATATTTATATATATATATATATATATAATCTAGATATATATATATATATATATATATATAAGCCCAAGTCAGTACCGGTAAATAGGTGTGACTCGATTGAATAAAAAAAAAAAAAAAAAAAAAAAAAAAAAAAACACCGGGCGGGCGGAAGGCAATGGCAAACACCGCTCTAAAATTTGCCAAGAAAATCATGAAAGCCCATGATCGCCAGGCCGCGGTGTGCCGAATGGTTAGAGCGGCGGACTCAAGACTGGCACGAAGATTCTGAGTTCGAGAGTCGAGTCACCGGCCCGGCGCGTTTTCCCTTGGGCAATGGAACTTTCACCTCGATTGCCTCCCTAGCCACTGGGTTGCCAAGCAGCCAGTCAGTGCTTGTCCCAAGCCCGCATGAAATAGAGAGAATGATTACCTAAAGGTAACACCGGCCCTCTCCGTGAAAGGAACTGGGGACCCTGCCACGTGCTCACTTCAGGAGCATCACAACATGAAAAACTACAATTAAGTATCATGCTGTGACCGACCGGCGGCGTCAGACATGAACCTACCGTAAAAGAAAGAAAATATCATATATATGGGGGCCGCGGTGGCCGAATGGTTAGAGCGTCGGACTCCAAACTGTTACACGACCGGCAATCTGAGTTCGAGGGTTGAGTCACCCGGCCGGCGCGGTTGGTTCCTTGGGCAAGGACTCACCTCGATTGCCTACCTAGCCCCTGGTGGCCAAGCCAGCCAAGTCAGTGCCGGGTAAATAGAGATGGTGACTGGATAAGAACACCGGGCCGGAAGGCAATGGCAACCCCGCTCTAAATTGGGGGGGAAAAAGAAAAATTATGGAAGCCCATGATCGTCAAGGCCGCGGTGGCCGAATGGTTTAGAGCGTCGATTGTCACGACGGCAATCTGAGTTTGAAGGGTTCGAGTCACCGGCCGGCGCGTTTGTTCCCTTTGGGCACGTGAACTTCACCTCGAATGCCTACCCCCTAGGCCAATGGGTGGCCAAGCCAGCCCAAGGTCAGTGCTGGTCCCAAGCCCGGATAAATAGAGAGAATGAATTACCTAAAGGTGAACGGCCACTCATCCGTGGAAAGGAACTGGGGGACCCTGCACGTACTCCCTCCAAGAGCATCACAACAATGACAACTACAATTAAGTATCATGCGTGACCACGGCGGCTCAGACATGAACCTCCGTTTAAAAAGAAGAATATATATATATATATATATTATATCCTATATAAATGTATATATATTTGTAGCTAATATGTACCACACACACACACACACACATACACATACACACAACATCTTGTATAATGTATTTATGTACTGTACTTATGCTTTATTTTTATGCACACCCCCGACACACACTCACACCACCACTCTCTCCCGCACACACACACACACACACACACACACACAGAACACCTATGCACACACACACACATCACACAGACCCACACCCACACACACACACACACAAACAAACAAACCACACACATATACCCACACACACACACACACACACACAACACACACACACGCACGCACGCACTACATTCTTCTACAACACTCACGTACGTTTACACCATCAAGAAACAAGCACGGCCCATTCCATGAGCACGTATAAATCCTCCCTGCGAATCGCTTCCCAAAATGGTTGATTATTTCCCGAGTGTTTTGTAGGAGCAAAGAGTGCGGGCGAGAGGGATAAGTGCGTTGAGCTAATTACCTGTCAAGTAGAAGGAGAAGAGGAAGAGGGAGGAGAGGTATTAGGGAGAGGAGGAGAGTGGGACGAAGGAGGAAGGCGAGGGGAAAGGAGGAAAGGAGGAAGAGAAGAGAGAGAGAGAGAGAGAGGGAGCGAATGATAATAAATATAATAGATACATGATGAGGAGGAGAGATAGAGAACAGAGGAGAGAAAAGAGAGAGAGAGAGAGAAGAGAGAGGAGAGAGGAGAGAGAGAGAGAGAGAGAGCGAAAGATAGATAGATAGACAAACAGATAGATAAATAGAGATAGATAGATAGATCGATAGATAGATAGATAGACAGAGAGAGAGAGAGAGAGAGAAAGAAAGCGAGCGACAGAGAGAGAGAGAGCAAGAAAAAAAAGAGAAAGAGAGCAAGAAGTATAAAGAGAAAACGAGGAAGAGAAAACGAGAAAGAGAAAACAGAAAGAGAAAAACGAGAAAGGAAAAAGAGGAAAGAGAAAACGAGAAAGAGAAAACGAGAAAGAGAAAACGAGAAAGAGAAAACGAGAAAGAGAAAACGGAGAAAGAGAAACGATAAGAGATCAGACACTCAGCCACCGAACTCTTGGTGGATTTCTGTTTGTCCTTGATAATCTCGCTTAGTGATTAATGCCATTTTGAACGCGATTTCCGACGGAAAACAGAGGGGAAAATGAAGAAATAATTCGTCTGAACATATATGGTAATGTATAGGTTTCTGTTTATCTATCTATCTATCTATTTATCTATATTTTCTGCAGCTATATTCGTTTACTTATTGATTCAGTTATCTATTGATCCATATTATCTTTGTGTTGGTCTATCTATCTATCTTTCTAATATTTATCTATCAGTATGTGTGTGTGTTTGTGTTGGTGTGTGTTTTTTTTGGTGTGTGTTTGTGGTTGTTGTGTTGTGTAATATGTTGTTTGTTTGCGTGTGTGTGTGTATGTTTTGTGGGTGTGTGTGTTTGGTGTGTATGTGTGTGTTGGTGTATGTTGGTGTTGTTTGTGTGTGTGTGGGTGTGTTTTGTGTGTGTGTGTTTGTTTGTTGTGTGTGTGTGTATGTGTGTGGTGGGGTGTGTGGTGTTGTTTGTGTGTGTGTGTGTGTAAGTGGTATTGTACGTACACGTGTACACGCATACACTATACACGTTTGTATGTGTACGTAAGCATATACCTGCGTGGGTATATTGTATGCACATATGCTTATACCTACTCCACGTTCGTCCGCATATCTGTATTTAACGATAATCCTCTCAAAACCAGCCAAGGGCCAATGCACAACGCACTAATCCCTCCAACGGGCGGCACTAACTCTACTCTCTTTTTTTCCCGGTGCCACTGTTAGACACACTGGTCATGGTGCACGATATTTGATGGCAGAGGCGACCATCTGTTTCAGCGGGACATTATGGTCTCCATAACATATAACCGGAAAGACCGATTGTGCAATGACACGAGGAGGGCTGCAACGAAGTCAAAAGGGATGGGGGGGGGGGAGAGGGGGATATTTTATGCGTGAAATATCCTTTTGGGGATAAAGAAAAAAAGAGAGAGAAAAAAAGGGTTTTTTATGGTGTGTGAATTCCTGATGGAGAGGGGGGGGACATGGGGAGGGGTGGAGGGTGTGAAGAGGGATTTGCCTCTTGATTTTGTATGCGTAATTCCCCTGTCTGTCCTGGTCTATCTCTGTTCTTGTGATATTATAGATATACATATATACATGTATACTATTCTCTCTCTTCCTTCTCTCCTCTCTCTCTTTCTTTCTTTCTACCTCTCTCTCTCCTCTCTCTGTCTCTGTCTCTGTCTGTCTCTCTCTCATCCTCTCTCTCTCTCTCTCTCTCAGCTCTCATCTCCTCTCATCTCTGTAGCTCTCTCTCTCTCTCTTACTCTCTTCCACACACACACACACACACACCACACACACACACATCGAGGATACACCACAGCACAAACACATGTCCACGTACCTGCTGAAAATAATTGCCAGCGTGCGTACATCATCATCACAGAGAAGTATTTATGATAATGTAATAAACTTAAGCGGAATTTATAGTTTCATAATTTGGCAATATCTTAGGTATCAGTGCCTAGGCCTATAGATAAAGGAGCCATAATGGAGACATAAGTACTTATGAATATGCAAATTACGCGATTTTTTTATTATTCTTTCAAAACTTGTTAACGTAGGGACTGACACTACTAATTTCGGGTAGGCAATGAAAGACAGACTCTGGTTTTGTTTGTAGAAAATCCTTCACAAAAATAACAATATTAACCACTTAAACTGTAGAAAGATCATACCTGTCTAAACAATATTAACTGATGATTTATTGGCAGAGGATTTATTACATGAGGCACATAACACAATCAAGAAATAATTCTTAATAATGTTTCGAAGTATTCTCATATATATATATATATGTTTTTTTTTTTTTAATAAATAATTATTATTGTTATAGTGTTTATTCGCAATATACAGGCTAGTGAAAACAAATATTGTTGCGAAAGAGGTAACACATTCATATCTGTATGTGTATCATCTATATCATTGTCTTTATTAACAGGATCCGTCATCGTCATTACTATCGATTAAATCACTACCCATCAAATCGCCATCTAACAACATACTATCTCTATTGCATCATTCATCACAAACTTTTATTTGTATTCATCTTCCAAGACTCAGAGATCGCTACGTTGCATGCGAAGGCCCTTTCTCAGCGTTTTTATAATTTTTTTTTTTTTTTTTTTTTTACACATTAAAGGGCGTACTTTTCGCTTTGCAGCAGTCCCAGATCAAATAAAAACCAGTCCGAATCACCATTGCCTCTTTTATTTCCTCAATAACATCTCTTTGCTAGCGAAACAGGGCACTATGGCGAGGACACACGCATCTTCGGAACCCCGTTACTTCCTGAAGAGAAATCCTACGCATCGCCCACTACCGTATAATGCTCGTCATTTGCACCGAAGATGAGATCCATCCAGCGCGCAGCACGACCTGTCTCACGGAGGGTATCAAGAACGCTGCTCCTTGCAAGATCAGCATGAGCAGTCCGTCGCCGGGACGCTCTATTCTTGCGAGGTCGTTTGCTTCAACTCTGGAGGAAAATGGGTCTGCGTGTTTGCCTCGAACCGTTTCCCCCGGTGAATAATGCTCTTCTTGCTTGGCTTCTTGCTTGCTCTGCTATGGCTTCGCTTTACTTTGGCTTTACATAGTGCTCGTTTCGGGCCTTTCCCAAGAGCAGTTCTCGGGCGAATGTTGTACGTGCTTTTCGACAAGCCTGAGACCGTAATGGAAAGAAATTTGTATTTGTGTTTCGCGAAAGGACAAGTCGGATTCCGTGATATTGCTCGTTGCACTGTCCAAACGGAGGCCTACGGTTTAAAGAAACACCAACATTATATAGAGCAATTTCGTTATAAACTTGACAGGTTCTTACTCATCAAGAGGAGAATCCTATTCTTATTGTGTATTTTGTGGACCATAGTGGACAAAGGCATAGTTACCGACAAACTTGAGAATTTATGTAAAATGTATGATCTCAGTTAGTACTATTGATGATATTATTGTACTGTAACATTTAAGTAAATTACTCGTGATTTGGAAAGTGAAATAAAAATACAATCAATTATTAAATTCCCACGGTTTGAGTTAAATCTTTGTAAACAAACTTCAGATACCATTTTATTAACGGAATAAATTATCAATAAGATATAACAAAATTACAGCGCCAAAGATTAGGAAACAAAAAATAGGTTCTTCAGTTTTCTTAACTCTTTAAATACAACTAGAACAATTTTTGGACCTCACTGTTATATATTAGCAGTCATGAGACCTTGATAGAATAAAATTAACAATATGCAAAACTAACGTCATATCTTCCATGAATTAAATTCTATGACAACAAAATAGCATCACTATAAAAGTAATGGAATTATTCAGTACTCGAAGTTAATAAGACTTAATCTTACACAAATATCCATGATCACCAGACCAGAAAGTAAATTGTTTAAATTTATTGTAAACATGCCAACCGTGAATTAATATTATCCCAAAAGTAAAATAATCATAAGAAAAAACAGTAGTTTCATTATAACAAACGTAAATTAAGTTGCGTTTCTATGTGATATGGTGAATCAAACATCAAGCAAGTAAAAAAGTTCACAATCATGACAAAAGCAAAATAAACTGAGAGACAAAAAAATCAATCTATATACGCTTCTGCTGCGCTTCAATCTTAGAAAACACTTATTATTTATGACACTTATACATTAACCTATCTATTCTCATTAACTGTTAATAAAGAATTATATTCTTAGACCACGATGTAAATATATAACCTATGTCTAGCACATTTTCTTTTGTTTTTAACATAACCAATATTGCCACAGCATTAGTTAAATCTGATGATCAGTTGTTTCATTATATATTTCACAACGAATCTTCATTTTTCTTCCTAATCCCACTATGTTCCAGAATAGCACTTTCCATGTTCTGTGGTTTTCCATGTCTAATTCCTGTCCACTATGTCCATCACGACTTGCACTAAAATGCCCCAAACGGGCTTACCGAGATGACATGATGGCTCCTGGACGCTACTACTCCGGCACCTAATCCACATTCTCAGACACTAAGCGTTCCTTTTTATTTTCGTCACGCCACTTGCTTGGTTCCACGTAGTTATCCTCTTATAGTTGGGAAAGTCCCCGCATCAGGACTTTTCTAGTTGCCAGCACCCTTTTAACACTGTATTTATCACTTCTACTCTTTCTCCCTGCCTCACAGCTCTTGCTTGTTCCAACAACTGATTCACTGTGATATTAATCGCGATCGATTAGAACTTCTTGTTTGTTTTGCGCACTCGTGATTGCTTCTTTTTGCTATGTTGGTCCTCACTTGTGTCACCCTCTGCCACGTGATGATCTCGCCACCCTGAATCTAGGGCGCTTCTGTTATTTTTTTAT
>NC_051411.1:2373347-2375847 GCF_015228065.2 Penaeus monodon
CAGTGACAAAGGTATAAGTTATAGGACAACTTGATAAATTATGTAAATGTATTATCTCATTAGTACTATTGATGATATTAATTGTACTGTAACTTTAAGTAATTACTCAGTGATTTGAAAGTGACAATAGTAATACAATTAATTAGTGAAATTCACGGTTTGAGTTAAATCTTTGTAAAAAATTCAATACATTTATTAACTGAACATTATCAATAAAATATAATAAATTTACAGTGCCAAAGTTTACGTGAAACAAAAACCAAACAAACAAACAAACAAACAAACAAAATAGGTGAGACATTATTCAAGTTCTTAACTCTTTAAATACAACTAGACAATTTTGACTCACTGTTATATAATCATCAGCCATGAGACTTGATGAGAATAAAATTAACAATATGCAAAACTACGTCATATCTTCATGAATTAAATTCTGTGAAACAAAATAGCAATCACTATAAAAGTAATGAATTATTCAGTATCTCGAAGTTAATAATGAATTAGATATTACACAAAATAATCATGATCACCAGACAAGTAAATGGTTAAATTATTATAAACATGCACAGTGAATTAATCATTATACCAAAGTAAAAATAATCATAAGAAAAAACAGTAGTTCATTATAACAAACGCAAATTAAGTTGCGTTTCTATGTGAATATGTGAATCAAACATCAAGCAAGTAAAAGTAATAATCATGACAAAAGCAAATAACTGATAGACAAAAAAATCCGTCTATGCGCTTCTGCTGCGCTGTCAATCTTAGAAAACACTTAATTATTTAATGACACATAAATTAACCTATCTATTCTCATTAATTGTTAATAAAGAAGATATATCTAACACGATGTAAATATATGACCTATGTCTAGCACATTTCTTTGTTTTAACCATTAACCAATATTGCCACAGCATTAGTTAAATCTGATAATCAAGTTGTTTCATTATATATTTAAAAAAATCTTCATTTTCTTCCTAATCCCAACTATGTTCCAGAATAGCACTCCCATGTTCCTGTTTTCCATGTCTAATTCCTGTCCACTATGTTCCATCACGACTTAGCACTAAAATGCCCCAAAAGGGCTTACCGGGATGAACATGGCACCTGGACGCTACTCCGGCACCTAATCCACATTCTCCAACACTAAGCGTCCTTTTATTTTCGGTCACGCCCTTGCTGGTTATCACTTAGTTAACTCTTATAGTCCCGCATCAGGACTTTTCTATATCTCAGCACCTTTTTAACACTGTATTTATCACTTCTAACTTTTTCTCCCTGCCTCACGAGCTCATTGCTTGTTCCCAAACTGATTCACTGTGATATTTATCGCGATCGATTAGAACTTCTTGTTGTTTCGCACTCGTGATTGCTTCTTTTGCTTCTGTTGGTCCATCACTTGGTGTCACCCTCTGCCACGTGATGATCTCGCCACCCTGAATCATAGGGCGCTTCTGTTTATATTTTTATCTGTGTCTTGTACTCTTGACCACATTTTCTGTGTGGAAATCGCTCGTGTTCTCGCTATGTTATTCTATTTTTTGCGTCTCTTCCCAGCTTGTTTGTTTCACCCGTTCATGTAACATCCGCTTCGCCCTCGTGTTGTTTGCGTGGTGATGACTAATTCTTCGAGTGTCTACGACAGTAGTTGTAGTAGTAGATATAGTAGCAATAGCAGTAGCAGAGTTAATGGTAGCATAACAGTAATTTTTTAGAATTAGCAGTAGTAATAGTAGCAGTAGCAGTGGTAGTAGTAGTAGTAGTAGTAATAATAATAGTATTACTAATAGTAGTAGTAATTGTAGTAGTAGTAATAGTAATAGCAGTAGTAGTAATATTTATCGTGTTTGTGATGATAATAGTAATATTACTAGCTATAGCAGTATAATGATCAAATGTAACGAATAATTTTTTAAAAATGCTATTACTATTAACTATTAATATTACTATTATTAGTTATTGCTATTAATAAGTACCATAAGGTTAATATTGGTTATTATATCGTTAATAATGATCATCATAACAAAGCTCGGGATGTTGATAAGTATAATAATAATGATGGTGATGTTAATAATAATAATAATAAAAGTAATAATAATAATAATGATAATGATAATAATAATAATGATAATAATAATAATAATAAATAATATAATAATAATAATGATAATCTAATAATGATATGATAATGATAAAAAATGATAATAATAAATAATAATAATAAAAAATAATATAAAAATAATAATAGTAATAATAATGATGATAATAATATCATTATTATTATTATTGTTATTATCATCATTATTTTTATTATTATCATTGATATTGATATTATTATTACTATTATTTTCATTATCGTTATTGATATTATTATTATTATTATTATTATTATTATTATTACTATTATTACCATCATCATTTTTGTTATTATTATTACTATTATTATTATTATTATCACAAATATCATTATCATTCTGTCATCATCATCATTACCCTTACC
>NC_051411.1:2386796-2394296 GCF_015228065.2 Penaeus monodon
AAGGTAAGGACAAGCTTTTTGCCCATGCGCATCTCCTCTTCCACGCCTGTGGATCCAAAGAACTCAAAACCGAAGGGTTCGGCCCTGCGGCGTTGGGGATTTTCCCAAAACGAGGGGGGGAAGCAAACAAACTCCCTCAGGGACACCCCGGCTCCGGATTTTTCCTAGAAATCCGTGGTGTGTATGATGTCGGTTTTATATAATGTAGCCTATATGAATACCGGTTTCGTTTTTAAACCATATCATCAGATTAATATTAACTATTTTTCCCTGTTCTTGTAATATTTTACTTTCATTTGCCCCTTTTTAGTCCCCCCTTCCCATCATTTCCCCCCTTTTCCTGCCCCTTTCTTAAAAAAATAAAAATAATAATATAATAAAAAAAAAAAAATAATACAGAGATAGAGAGAAAACCCGCCGCAAAATCAAGCATCGACATATTTAGCTCATCCAAAAAACATTAAACTTGTAAACTGAAAGGGAATCCCGCGAGATTCGAAACCAAACCGCTTTTTTTTACCCTAGCTCAAACCCCACAAACCAGGTCAAAAAAAAGGGTTTCATGGTTTTCCACCCTTTTTTTTCCTTCGGTTAGTATCGACGTTTCACGCTGCCCGCTGTAAAGGGTGAGGAGTGAGATAAATGTGAAAGAGGGGGAGTGGGGGGGGGGGGGTGAGGTTCGGACAGATGGATATTAAAGCAATTCGTGAGGTGAGTTTGGGAGGGGGGAGAAAGAAAAAGACGACAACGATAGACGATACAAAAAACAAGAAAAAGACGACAAGAAACAGCCCAAAAGACATAGACTCAGAAAAAGATAAGAAAGGGTAGAGGGTGTTGTGCGGTGTGTGGTGTGTGTTTTGGTGTGTGGTTTGTGTGTGTGTTTGTGGTGTGGGGTTTGTGTGTGTGTGTGTGTTTTAAGAGAGAGAGAGAGAGAGACGACAACAATAGTTGGAAATGGTAATAATATATAAAAATATTAAATAAAAAAATAAAAAGATAATAATAAAAATAATAATAATAAGAAAAAGAAAGAAGAAGAAAAACAATAATAATATAATAATAATAATTAAAAATAATAATTAAAAAAAATAAAATAATAAAAATAAAAATAATAGAACGAAAAAAAATTCGGGTAAATAAAAAAGGGTATTAAAACTGTGGTTGAAAAATTGAAAAAAAAGAATGTTTTCCCAAAAGTGCAAAATTTAAGAGAACATAAAAGGGATTACCATTTCAGACAAACGAACATTTTTGTTCCCAGAAATATTTTTACAAGGAATGAAGGGGATAAAGCTAAAACAACGAGGTCCCAGATGTGAGGAGAGTAAAGGTTTGGGGGATTTTTTGGCAGTGAAAAGGGGTCATAACAAAAGGTCAGAATGGCTGTCTGATTTTAAAGGATAATTTTAAAGGGAGACACCCCGGGAAAGGGGTCCTTAATTTTGAAAATGTAAAAACAATAAGAAAACCCAAAACTGGAACTCCAGCAAAGGTGTCCGGGGTTTTGGATAAAAAACCTGACCAAACTGCACACAGAATTGCTGATCAACTAAAAAAGTTTTTGATGGGAACGGCCCTCCCAAAATGTTAACACATGGACGGACAGTTTGTCCCAGAAGGTCCGGGAAAAGGAAATATTTTTGAAACTATAGGCCGAAACATTTCCCCTGATGGGGAACTGAGACAGGAACAAGCTATCAAATGCGATCCCTAGCAAGAACGCTACTACCTGATAAAAAAAGGTGCAGGCGAAAGATGGGTAAAAAAGATCATTATTGTTGACAAAAAAATCCTAAAGGATTGCAGGAAAGGCACACAATCTGGCTATGGGTGGTAGACTTAAAAAGTTTTGATTTCTTTCCCCAAATTTTGATTGAGTGCGGGAAAATGTTAGAATAGCTGGTAACGTGAGAATTTTTTGCAAAAAAAGAGGCAGTGGAATTTGTCCTTAACTTCTAGGGAAGGGGAAACTCGGCGAGGTGGATTTTAAAAGGGGATATTCCAGGGATATTTTGTCACCTTTGTTTTTTCTTGACTGATACCTTTTTCGTCTTTACTCAAAGGTAAATATATTTTGAGTGGGAAAAAGGGTAAAAACTTAATCCCTCTTTTTTGGAGATTAAAACAAATTTTCCCAAAGTAAAGAACAATGACCCCCTAAACAGACTACTCACATTTTTAGTATGATATAGGCAGGGAATTTAAATCAAGAAATGTGGGGTTCTATCCAAAAAAGGGGAAGTTTTAAAGATGGAGGGCATAGAATTAGAAGATGAAAAATAAAAAAATTGAACAAAAAGGATTTTCTTATGGGGGTTTGGGGAAATTTAGAAAAGGGTAAGGAAAATAAGAAAGAGAAAACAATAAAGGGGTTATAACGACGGCTGGGGTTAAATTTAAAAAGCCCAAATTTTGAAGGAAGAAAAAAAAGTAACTGCATTAATACCGGGGCTAGAAAATTTTCAATATGGGCGGAAAAATAACTGGAGAGAAGTGAACTGAAAAGTATCGACAGAAGAACAAAAAAACCTGACAATGCTGGTCCCAATGCACCCAAAAGTGATTAGCAATTTATAAAAAGGAAGGAAGGGGGGCGTGGCCTATCATGGGGAACATTTTAAAAAGGAGAAAAAAACAGCTTGGGTTTTATGTGAAAAACCAGAAGAGTTGTTGAAAAGAGGTGTGGTGCACAGAACCATACACAGAGGAAACAAGGGAGAAGAAAAATTAAAAAGGAAAAGGCAAAAGCTCAAAAAAAAGGGACGGGAAAGGCAATCAGGGGCATTTGTTAGAGAGATCCCAATAGGTAGCCCAGTAAATTTTGGAATGGTGTAAAGGGGTGTTTAAAGGTAAAAGGGAAGCACCCCTATGTGCTGCACAAGAGCAAGCAAAAAGGACCAACTCGTAAGCTTAATGATAAGAAAACACATCCTTGTGTAAATGTTGGTAAACGAGGTGAAAGCAACAACATATTGTTTCAGAGTGCAGAAATTAGCCAAAAAGAGAAAAAAAAGACGTCCGAAACGTGGCAAAGAAAATACACTGGGGTTTGGTAGGGAAAAATGGGGTTTTGGGATTCGTAAGTGGTTGAAACAACCCCCGAGAGTGTTGTTGAGAACGAGGCCGTGAAAATTCTGTGGATATCAATGTACAATTATACGTCTCAGGGAGAAGACAAAGTTATAGTAAATTTATAAGGAAAAAAAGAGGGTCTAATATTTTATATTGCCGACCTGCAGATACAGGATTTCAGAAAAAAAATTTGAGAGTAGAAAAGACCAAGACTAAAGGGAAAAAAAAAGGTTTTGGAAATGCATGTGCAAAAAAATTGTTCCCTATGATGGTGCCCTCGGAAACGTTACAAAAGATCTTGAATGCGGATTTAAAATTGGCCCTTGGGCCCGAGTTTTGGGGTACGCGAAGACTGCTTTTGGGACGGGAAGAATATGAGAAAAGTGCAGAAAATTTAAAGGGAAGGAAACTGTTTTCCTTTAGTCATTTGCTATGACTCGCCCAACAGAAGAAAAAACGGCAATAAAACAGCCGTCAGAAAAGCCCTTAAAAACCTAATATATAATGATAAAAATAATAATAATAATAATATATAATAACAATGCTAGTGATAGCTGTTATTCAAAATATAATTCTTATCTAAGATATTATTTGCGTTCATCAGGTTCTAATCCTGTTCTGTGGCTTTTAACCTTTCCTGTTTTTGGATGATGTACTCACTAAAACATTTTCTATAGGTTTTAGCATATATGCCTATCGGAAAATTTTACGAGGCGACAATGGGGAGATTTGGGGGGGCTGGGGGAAATTTTAAGTACCTATGCAAACATTGCGACACTCTTTGTAATTTTATATCATTCAAATAATGGTGACGTGATGAAATAACACCACTCACTGTTTTTTTTTTTTTTTTTTTTTTTTTTTTTTGCGTTAGAATGTTTAATATGAGCGTTTATATTCGACAGAAAAATGTTTCCGGGGAGAGGATATGATTCGTGGAATAGTTAAAATGTGTATAGACACATGGACGCAGAAATTTAAATTTAGACTGACAAGCAAGTCAACACACGCACACACACACACACGCGCACGCGCGCACACACCCCACACATACACCCCAACCCCCAAAACACACACCCCACACACACCACACACACACAAAAAACAAAACACACCACAATAAACAAAAAAACCCGTTTCATATTATTATTGTTATTATGATTTTTTTTTTAATTTTAAAATTGTTTTTTTGTTTTCTTTATTTATAAAATTTTTTCACCTTTATTATCAAAATTATTTTATTTTTTTTTTTTATTATTATTATTATTTATTATTATTTTTAAATTTTTATTTTTTATTATTATTATTATTATATTATTATATTATTATTATTATTATTTTTCATCATTTTTATTTTTATATTACTTTTTTATTACTATTATTTATCATTATTATTTAATTATTTTTATTTTTGTTTTTTTTATTATTTTTATCTTTCTTATATTATTATTATTATTTTATTATTATTATTATTATTATTGTTATTATTATTATTATTATTTTCATAATTATTATCATATTTCTTATTACTAATTTTATCATTGTTACTATTGTCATTATGATTGCAATCATCATTATCCTAATTACTCCAATATTAGTAATCAAAGGAGTACATGCATTCTCACTCGCAAATCATCTGCCTTTGTTCCTCACGATAAAATCCCATTGGCCCAGAATTCACATAAATAACATTTTCCCAGTTTCATTTTAGATTTATATATATTTTTTTTTCATGCAGGAAGTAAAATCAGGAACTAGTATCATTTTATGTTTTTTTCCTTGACAATTTTCTGCTAGCCTGAGTTAACAATGTCAACATGAAATAGCTCCACACGCTGAGAGAAGTGGCTTCATGCTCGAAAAACCTGTGTTAAAAATGCATATATTTGTGTGAATATATAATGCTTTATATATATATATATATATATATATATATATATTTTAATAATATATATATTTTAAAATAATATATAAAATATATATATATATGTTTGTTGTGTGTGTGTTGTGGGGGTTTGTGGTGTGTTGTGTGTGTGTGTGGTGTGTGTGTGTGTGTTGTGTTGTGTGTGTGTGTGTGTGTTGTGTGTTGTTTGTGTGTGGGTTGTTTTGTGTGTGTGTGTGTGTGTAGTGTGTGTGTGTGTGTGTGTGTGTGTGTGTTTGTGTGTGTGTGTGTGTATTTCCAATAGATTAGTGGTTCCATAGATTCTGTCATTATCATATCCGTCTCGCAACATATCAACCTCAACAAACGCATTTCTGCCATGTCAAGTCTCCTCTCCTGGTCTTTTTTAATCGGTTACGCTTCTTCCCTTGTACATCATTGCTGGTCTCAACCCCGTCTTTATCATTTTCCCTTCAATATCACACTAATTATCTTAACATACAAAAATCCTGATGCATTCTTCCAGTTTCTCCAGCCTGACTGTATCCTATGACTTATTTCTTGGTTCAGGCCTCCTTCTGAAGACCTATGGGAGCCTAAGTATATCAAGGTATGTCATTATATATTTTTCGCCCAGCAGCCGGGCATACCCACCTGCGTCTTCGCATTTAGAACCATATACTCCTATTTCCGTTGACTAATCTTCAGCCCTCCATCCTCTGTCTCTCTTCTCCATCTCTCCAGCTTCTGCTCAACTCCTTCCTTTGGTCCGAGAATATTTTTTGAGGACTATCCATTTTGGTTTTGGCTGTTCGTTTTACAGACGGATGCCGCTCCTGCCTCTAACCCCCACTATATACCGTGCTTGGGACTGGCACTGAGTTGTGCTGGCTTGCACCCCTAGTGGCTGGTTATAAGTAACATTATAATTAAAAATTATTTTAAAAAAAAATAAGAATAGTAATAAGAACAATGATAACGTAATAACAATAATAATGATGATGATAATAGTGTAACAACAATGACCACAGTGGCTGGTTATAAGAGTTATGATGAAAATTATGAAAATGATAAGAATAGTAATAAGAACAACGATGTAATAATAATAATGATAATAAATAATAATAATAATAATGATAATAATAATAATAATATCAATGCTAAAAACAATATCCATGTATGCATCCTACTCGACACACCTGGAAATGAATTTCTCTGCCTCCTTTTTATATATATGGGTGTGGGTGGTGTGTGTGGTGTATACATATATATAAATATAAAATAAATATAAATAATATAAATAAATATATATTATATATCTGATATATATATATATATATATTATATATTATCTATATATATATATATATATATTAATACCTATATATATACATATATATATATATATATATATATTATATTGAATATATATATATATAATATAATATATTATATATATATATATATATATATATATATATATAAATATCTAATATATATATATTTTTTATATATATATATATATTTATAGATAATATATATATAATATATAAATATATAATATATATATATATATAATATATATCAATATATATTCTATATATATATACATATATATATATATATATATATATATTTAATATATAATATATATATATATATTATGCATAGATTATAGATATATATATACTATATATATAATATATATATCTATAATATATATAATATATATCTATATATATATATATAATATACTATTATATATTTATATATCTGTTATACAACACACAACACACAAACACACAAATATATATATATGATATATTATATATATAATATATATATATATATATATATATATATATATATATATCCTGCAAACTGTGATTCACAGATAAATCTGTGTCGTTCTCATTAACAAGGTACACACTGTCTTTCCTAATTACATTCCACCGGAACAAAAACGCTCAGCAAAGAGAGCACGTCCACAGTTTCCTTCTCAGAGAAAAGGGAAAACCTCTGTTCGCTCGACATGTTTCGGACATGATTTGGTTTCTGTTGTCTCTTTGTAAATAGTGAAAAAGGAGAGGCAGAGAAATTCATTTCCAGGTGTGTCGAGTAGGATGCATACATGGATATTGTTTTTAGCATTGATATTATTATTATTATTAATATTATTATTAATATTATTATTATTATCATTATTATTATTATTATTTTTATCATTATTATTATTACATCGTTGTTCTTATTACTATTCTTATCATTTTCATAATTTTCATCATAACTCTTATAACCAGCCACTGTGGGTCATTGTTGTATCCTATTATCATCAATCATTATTATTGTTATTACGTTATCATTGTTCTATTACTATTCTTATTTTTTTTAAATAATTTTCAATTATAATGTCTTACATAACCAGCCACTAGGGGTGAAAGCCAGACACACTCAGTAACGCCAAGTCCCATAGCACGGTATAGAGTGCGGGTTTGTTAGAGGCAGGAGCGGCATCGTCTGTAAACGAAAGCCAAAACCAAAAA
>NC_051411.1:2401796-2409296 GCF_015228065.2 Penaeus monodon
ACACAACCACAACGCCAACCACAACCACACACACAACCACAACGTCAACCACAACCACACGCCTAAACCCAAACACACCCATCTATCCGTGCGTGTACATACCCAGAAACACACACACACGTACACCCGAACGGCACACGTGTCGGATGGAGGATGGAGAGAGAGGGGGGGGAGGGGGCGGGTCCTGGTGACGTAGTGGGCGTGCAGCGACGACCAATCCGCCCATCGCCCTCAGAGGCCATCGAGGGCGGCGCAGACTGACAGCGTCCTCGCGCCCTCGGCCCTTGCGTGTCCTTCGCCATGACGGAAACGACGCCACATATCACGGGGGGAGAAGTAGGGAGGGGGAGGGGGGATGAGGGAGAGGGGGATGGGGGATGGGGGAGAAGTAGGGAGGGGGAGGGGGGGATGAGGGAGAGAGGGGGAGATGAGGGAGAGAGGGGGAAAGAGGGGAAGGAGAGGGAGGGATGGGGATGAGGGAGAGAGGGGGGTAAGGGGGAAGAGGGGAGAGGAGGGAGGAAGCGGAGGGGGAGGGAAGGGGAGAGAGCTGGGAGGGAGGGAGAGGAGGGAGGGTAAAAGGAATGATGATCCAGGTTGTAACATATATCTTGGTCGTATGGAGAAAGAGAGAGAGAGAGAGAGAGAGAGAGAGAGAGAGAGAGAGAGAGAGAGAGAGAGAGAGAGAGAGAGAGAGAGAGAAGAGAGAGAGAGTTGGAGAGAGAGAGAGAGAAAAAAAGAGAAATACTTTTTTTCATCTTTACCTGTAGTTCAGACATGATTCACATATACGGGAATCATGGGTGTGATTTACAGCTCTGCCTATGAGAGTGAGAAGGAATTTCGAAGCGCAAAAATATAAGGAATTTCGCGCGGATTCGATCATTTGGGAAATGTACAGAAGATTCATTTGTTTTTCTCTCGAAAAGGTGAAGGAATTTCGAATCCAATCTCGGCACTTCATACTCAGGTGAGGAGGGAAGGAAAGAGGGAAGGAGGGAGGGAAGGAAGGAGGGAAGGAGGGAGGGAGGGAAGGGGGGGAAGGAGGGAGGGGGAGGGAGGAGGGGGAAGGAGGGAGGGAGGAGGAGGTGGGAGGGAGGGAGGGAAGGAGGGGGGAGGGAGGGGGGGAAGGAGGGAGGGAGGGAGAGGGGGGGGGGGAAGGAGGGAGGGAGGGGGAAAGAGAGAGGGAGGGAAGGAGGGAAGGAGGGAGGGAGGAAGGAGGGAGGAGGGGGGGAAAGGAGGGAGAGGAGGAGAGGAGAGAGAAAGAGAGAGAGAAGAGAGAGAGAGAGAGAAAGAGAGAGATAGATAGAGAAGATAGAGAAGAGGAGAAGAAGAGAGAGAGAAAAAATATTGTTTAGTACAAAAAAAAAAAAAAAAAATACACAATAAAAAAACAAAAATTTCAAATCAGATATTCCGGTTTTGTGATTCTGCAGTTTCCCCCTTTCTGAGACTGGCCAGGGTATAATCTGTTAAGCTGCGCGAAACTGCATTCATATTTAACAAACTGTGCATGTATAAACCGACCCGACTTTATGACTAAACGTTACCACGCCTCGTTTTGCTTGTATGTTTTCCCTTCTTCTTGCTAACACGACCAAACATGTCTTCTCAGAGCGTAAAATGAGACATTTCTGTGAAAGTTTTAGATGAAGGTGAAACTGTACTTTACGGTTAATATCGTCTGTATGAACAAACACTTAATATATACTTGTAAGTATGAATACATGTTGACACCTACTTTGCATATACAACACGCAAACATGTATCTTAGGAGGTAAGAGTATAAACAACGTGATTTTCTGCATAGAGCATAAACATCACACAAAATACAGACATCGCAGATAAACTGACACTAAAATCGGTCGTTCCTCTCAATAACAATAGCCTCCTAGTTGTTTATTTGTAAAACTAAAAACCCAATCAACTTCCACATCTCTATACTACAAGATTTGCTCCTCTCTTAAAATTCCTATTAATCGCATAGCCACGACCTCACGTCCGGAGTCACAACCAACCAGAATAATAATAAAAAAAAAATCACGAATTTAGACAGGTAAAAGGTCACGAAATCAGGAGGACGTTTACAAGGCGAAGAGCTAATAACAAAGGAAGTTCCTCAAGATGTACATAAATCCTATTGGTGGAGGCAGCATAGTCTCAAGGGGAGCGAAACACTTTACATTTTCTACGTCTGGGATGATGGAGAGTGTCTCAGACTTCGCTAAAGAGAGGAGAGAAACTTCTATTGATATAGTGTAAAGAGAGACTTCAGCTAAGAAAGCTGGTGAAGATTACATATGATTTTCTTGATTTTTCTGCTTTCGTTAAGATCAATGGGATAAATATGTTTCTACCCCCCCCCATCACACATTTTACAGCACAAAACTATTTCTTACTCCTTCTCCATCCCCTTCCTCCAACTTCCCTTCACAATTTAACATATTTTCCTACACTCCCTCCCGCCCCCGCACACACCCACCCCACCCACACACGCACACACACACATTTATATCTATCTATATACACATTTACACGCACACAAATACATATGCAATCTATCCGTCTAGTAGTATGGTAATTCTCTTTCAAAACGAATGTTCTCTGTCATTACAAGGGAATTTCCGGGACTAGGTAAAGCGAAATGAACTCTACATTACTCGAGCCGTAATTTCCAGTCCACGTTTCGTTTCGCAGGTCGCTTTTTTCCTTGTCAAAACATGCTGTCAGCCTAGTCTCTCCTTTTAGCCTTTGGTCAAGGGGAGTAAATTGTCTTTTATTATTTTATTTTCCTGAATTATATTCCTCTGCTAAGTACTTATTTCTTCTACACTGTGTACTGTTTTTTTATTATTATTCTCTGTCTCTGGCCCTGTCTCTCTCTGTCTCTGTCTCTCCCTGTCTCTCTGTCTGTCTGTCTGTCTGTCTGTCTGTCTGTCTGTCTCTCTCTCTCTCTCTCTCTCTCTCTCTCTCTCTCTCTCTCTCTCTCTCTCTCTCTCTCACTCACTCTCTCCTCCTCTCTCCTCTCTCTCTCTCCTCTTCTCCTCTCTCTTCTCTCTCTCTCTTCTCTCTCTCTCTTCTCTCTCTCTTCTCTTTCTCTCTCTCTCTCTCTGCCACATCACCACTTTCTTTTTTTTTGTCAAATAGTGTAATATATTTTTATGTGTGTGTGTGTGTGTGTGTGTGTGTGTGTGTGTGTGTGTGTGTGTGTGTGTGTGTGTGTGTGTGTGTGTGTGCATGAATACGCGCGCGCGTGTGTGTTTGTTCTTTTCTGCATGTCTATATACCAACTAATCACAGAAATATTCACTTGACAAAAAATCACACTTCATTATACACAAACTCTAAAATTCCACTCGACATTTTGCAGAAAACCAGGATTTCTCTCTGTATGGGAATGGGACTTTCAACACACATTTTCCAGTAGCTTTGTGTCCTTCCTCTATTTTAGCTTTTAGTCCTCTCTCTCTCTCTCTCTTCCTCTTTTTTTGATCCCCGTAATTAAATACACGGGCAGAAAAGACCCAAACTAATACTATTACGAAACGAAGCATCGCGCGGCTCACGAATACGTAATTTTCTTGACTTTCCAAAATTGACAATTAAGTAGCAAACGCAAGGGTATATTGCAAATAAACAGGTTCTGGAAATGCGCTCCAACTGCCTTTCCCTTACATACTGTTGGGATATGGGGTCTAGCAATGGCTTCCCTTTCAGTAGGGTAAATTGTGCATTGTTCATGTGTAGATTAATTTGCGTTGTAGGTATTTGTTTCCCATGGAATTAATGGAGGGAGAAATACAAAAATGGCGTTAGGATAATACAGATTGCATTCAGCCCTTCAACAAAACAAACTATTATTATCATTTTTTAGAACATTTTGATTATAATAGTAATACGTAGATTATAAAACAACATATAAAATATCCAACGCCTGCAGCCTCTATCATATTCATATGCTTTATCATGCGACGAATGAATCTACATCTACATGTTACGTTATACAAGAGACAAGTACTATACTGCAAAGGTTTTATCGGGTATCCATGTACACAACACAACCTTAGTTCTCGTGCTGTATACCTGTTCCAGTGTCCAATGCTCCCTGATTAGATAGAGGGAGTGAATACACACCCGAGTTTATTTCCCTTGCAGCATCATAAAACCAAAATTATTTCAATTATTTCTTCGATCAAATAGAATATAAATTTCTGACCCCTCGTTCTTAACATTTATTATTTTTTCCTTTATTCATACTCGGGAAAGTGATTTGAATTAATCTGTTCATCTTCATATGTAGCTTAATGTGTATGTTGTGTGGCTTCTCCCCACTATATACTATTAGACAGATGTGTGATTAGGGAGGATTCAATTTGAGTTATTATCATGTCACGTCACTTAGCCTGAGATATTTGACATTTTAGTCATTTCACTTCGAAGAAAATTAACCTTGATATCCATTGCCGGTGGATAAATTGAACAATATGTGTAATTTATGAGAAAATGTGTATGGTAGGGAATAGCGTGTGATGGTTTTAAACTGACAGGGAGGAATGTGGATAATGCTTGCTTGCCCTCTGGGTTCAGAACTATTTGGTAGGTTTAAAACTAAGCATAAAAACACACACACTCATGCACACACACACACACACACACACACACACACACACACACACACACACACACACACACACACACACACACACACACACACACACACACACACACACACACACACATGGGTTTTCGTTCCACAGATAGAAAAAACAAATAGTCTCTACAAAGCGCTATGAAAAAAATCTTACAAGCATAAAGAAATCATATCACACTGAAGCTGAAACATTAAATTCTCTCTCGTTTGATTAAATCATGTATCTTTCCTACATTCAGACAGAACATGCATTTTTTCTTTTTTTTTCAAGAAATTATTTTTAATATAGTAAGAATTAGATAACAGAATTAGGTTATACAACAGACTCCTATATAATAACAATCATGGATTTTAAAATAACATTGTGATCAGAATTTACCAAAATCTTCCTAAAAGTACTTATTTTTTCTACACTGTGTATTGTTTATTCATTTTTTTGATTATCTGTCTCTGACCCTGCCTGTCTCTGTCTCTGTCTCTGTCTCTCTCTCTCTCTCTCTCTCTCTCTCTCTCTCTCTCTCTCTCTCTCTCTCTCTCTCTCTCTCTGCATCCTTTTTCTCTTTTACTTTCTAATCTCTCTTTTCTTTTCTATTCTTTACCCTCATTTTCCTTTCTTTCATCCTCTCTTTTGCCAAATGTCATTTCGATATTTCGATTACAGACAGACAGACAGGCAGATATGTAGTTATGTAGAAAGACAGACAGATATAGAGATTGACAGATAAACAGACAGGTAAATAGATAGGTAGATATGGAAAGATAGAGAGATAGATCGATAGGTAGACCGAAAAATAGATAGATAGATAGACAGATAAGAGATAAAAGAATAGATAGACAAATAGCTGGATAGACACATAAATAGACAGACCTGCAGAGAGAGAGAGAGAGACATACAGACAGACAGATAGACAGATAGAAAAATATAAGTCCGTTAATGAAAAAGATATACTATTAGAATTCTATATACTGTATCGCTCAAGGAATTCTCAATTAAGGTTCCTGATACCATTCCAAAAAGATAAAGAAAAAAGGTGAAAATGATCATTATTTTTCCCTTCCCCTAGAGCTAATTCTCACGGCTAAATGAGATAACGAAGCACTGGATCTTTCTTTTAATGTAACGCTTTTAAGATATGTGGAATATGTCTATCTCTCCTCTGTCTGTGTGTCTGTCTGTCTATCTGTCTCTGGTTGTCTCTGTCTCTGTCTCTGTCTCTGTCTCTGTCTGTCTCTCTCTCTCTCTCTCTCTCTCTCTCTCTCTCTCTCTCTCTGTCTTTCTCTCTCTCTCTCTCTCTCTCTCTCTACTCTCTCTCCTCTCCTTCTCTCTCTCTCTCTCTCTCCCTTTTCTCATCCCCTCCTCTCTCTCCTCTCTCTCTCTCTCTCTCTCTCCCTCTCTCTCTCCTCTCTCCTCGTCTCCTGCCTCTCTCTCTTCTCTGTCTCTCTCTCTCTCTCTCTCTCTCTCTCTTCTCTCTCCTCGTCTCTCGTCTCTGTCCTCTTCTCTCTCTCTCTCTCTCTCTCTGTATGTGTGCCTGTGTCCGTCCGTCCGTCCGTCCGTGCGTGCGTGCGTGCGTGTGTATGCCCTCACTGTTAAGACATCCCGCTACGCATAATATATTTTTCCAGAAAGCCGAGGACCGCGGTGCAGCGAAGCACAAGGAGCAAAAACTGTGCGCCAGCAATTAGTGGAATGAATTGACCTCGTGCAATTGCAAGTGGCTGCGCATGAATGACGCACCCTCTGCAACTGCAAACGAGATGGAACCGCAATCAGGGATAAGGACGGGACCGGGGGAGGGGGGGGGGTGCGGAGGGGCGGGTCGGAGTGGGGGGAAGGGGGGTTTTAGTGGGGGAAGGTGGGAGGGGGGAGGATTAATGAATGAAAGCTGTCATTCAACTTTTTTCACTCTCTCTGCTTCCATTTTTCTTTCTTTCTTCTCCTTTCTCTCTTTTTCTTTCTTTCCTCCCATTTTCTTTGTCTTTCTTCTTTTTCTTCATTTCTCTTGTACTTTATTTTCCTCTTTTTAATGTTTCTATTTCTTCCTCGTTCTGTTCTTCCCTTTTCTTTGTTTCTCTTTGTCCTTTTTTTATCGCTACTCTTCATCTTCCCCTTTCGCTGTCTCTATTTCTTTTTATTCTCTTTTCTTTTCTTTCTTACTCTCCACTTCATCTCCCATTTCGCTGTCTTGCTTATCTCCTTCCTTCCTTTTGTTTGTTCCTTCTTCTCTTTCTTTATCTCTACTTCCCCTTCTCTCTCCTCCTCCATCTCCACTCCCCCTCATCCAGTTCTTCTTTCTCTTCCATATCCCTCCTTCTTAATTTTTTTCTCCCACTATATCCCGTTCCTCTTCATTTTCCTCCCTCTCTAATTTATCCTCCTCTTACCCATTCTCGTTTTCTTCCCTTCCTCCATCTCCTGCTTACGTTTCTACTTTCTTTTTCGCCCTACCTCCTCTCCCTCCCCCCCCTTCTTCTCCTCCTCCCTCTACTTCTCCTCTTTCCCCTCCTCCTCTCCCTCCCCCTCCTTCTCCTTCTTCCCCCTCCTTCTCTTTCCCTTCCTTCTCCTCCTTCTCCTCCTCCCCCTCCCCCTTCTCCTCCTCCTCCTCCTCCCTCTCCTTCTCCTCCCTCCCCCCCTCCTCCTCCTCCTCCCTCCTCCCCCCCCTCCTCCTCCTTCTCCTCCCTCTCCTCCTCCTTCTCTTCCTCCTCTCCTCCTCCTTCTCCTCCTCCTCCTCCTCCTCCTCCTCCTCCCCCGCTCCCTCTCCTCTTCTCCCTCCTCCTCCTCCTCCTCCCCCTTCTCCTCTTCTCCCCTCCCCTTCCTCCTCCTCCTACTCCCCCTCCCTCTCCTCCTCCTCCTC
>NC_051411.1:2426796-2439296 GCF_015228065.2 Penaeus monodon
ATTATTATTATTATTATTATTATTATTATTATTATTATTGTTGTTGTTGTTGTTGTTGTTGTTGTTGTTATTATTATTATTATTATTATTACTATCATCCTTATTATTCTTAATATCATTATCTTTTTTCCTGTTATCATTATTTTTTGGTGAATCAAGATATTTCTCAAGTTTCTGTGTAACTATATTAACGTGAGGCAATGGAGCTAATCTCGCTATGGAATATAAAAGACTAGTGCAAATTCTAGGCAAGTTTGTTTCTAGTACATGTATATACTTAACTCTCAACTATATGGCTCTTACGTTCAAAATTCTCAAAAGAGGTATCCTTATTTTTATGTATTTATTATTTAATTATCATTACTGTTATTATTATCCTTATTGATATTATTATTATTATTATTATTATTATTATTATTATTATTATTATTATTTTATTATTATTATTATTATGTCATCATTGTTATCATTATTATTATTATTATTATTATTATTACCATTATCATTGTCATTTTTGTTTTATCATTATTATATTATTACTCTGACTATTGTTATTATTATTATTATTATTATTATTACTATTTGTCTTAATATTATATTTATATAGTTATTATTTACATGGTTTCATTCTGTCTTGTAATATTCCCATCATGCAACAGGATCGTCTTGCATTGCATCAACACCAGCTTATGAAATTAAAGTGAGGAATACTGTACAGAAAAAAAACGTGTACATATGTTGGCAATTTTCCCTGAAAATCACACACGTACCCTTTAAAAACGCCTTCCTTTTTCCGTATTTTGATCACTTACATATCATTGAAGTATCAACAACAGTTCTTATCATTAAAGCTCCTATCAACTCTCTACTTATCTGCAATAATGCTTTACTAAGCTAGGAATTGCCGTGAAAGAAAAACCCAACGGTGTGATTATCCTCAAGATCAAAAGGGATGAGGCACTTTGCCACAGAGCTGTTCGATTTCAACATTTTGAAGTAAGAAGGCAGAGAGACTGAGTATCTGGCTTTACCAAAGTACTAAGAAAAAAAAAAAGAAAAAAGAAAAGAAAGAAAGAAAGAAAAAAGGAATAACATTTTCTTGATGATAATCCTAGTTGGCAACTAAAGCGGTAAGCCTTTATTTTTCCTCCTTATTTTATTATTATTATTATTATTATTATTATTATCATTATTATTATCATTATTATTATTAATATTATTTATTTTTTTATTTATTTTTTTCCCTTTTTCGTTCTAAGTCCCGCCCCTTTGTCATTGTAAATATTAGCAAGGTTTCTCAGATTTTTCTGTCTTTTTCGATTATATTTATATCCCTTAACCATAGTCAGAGGAATATACCGAGGATAAGGATAAGTAAGGTAAGTTCGATATGCGAAGCTTAGCCTCGCCCGGCCTATGCCATGAGGGGAGCCCGGCCTGTGTCGACTCATGCCGACTCGCTCACGTGTGTCAGCTGGTGCTGACTCGGCTGAAGCTAGTCCTTACCCGCCGCGGTGCCCAGCCACAGCAGTAACCTCCGGGCGACAATTGCAACTTCTCACACCTGGGCGGGGCGCGAACCGCCGACCCTTCGGATGAGAGGCCGACACGATACCACTGTTCTAGCCCGGAGGCTGAGGATAACGGAAACGCATATCATAATATATCGAACAGAGTGAAAAGTGTCATAAAAGGGGCGGAGCTAAACGTCGTTGTTTAGCCAATGAGGATGCAGCATAAGTTGTTAGAAATGGCTAGATGAATAATTCTGTGTGCAATTTCCTAGATTGGTTACAAACACCAGCAGTGAAACACAAAACTTCAACTGCTCATTTATTATAAAGAGGTGCATCATTACATAAACAGCCATTAGCATACACTAAGGGAAAAAATACGTTATTGGGTAAAACGAATTAAATGGGAGTGGTTCTACCTGTTTTATAAGTAGGCCTTGAGCTGTAAAATCCTCATCACTTCTGGAAACATCGACTCAACAGCCTGGAATTATAAGCAAGAAAAAAATAATTAACTGAATATACAACAAACTTCAAACTTCCGGGGACGTAGAGCCTTGTGATTTATATATGCAACTGATATCTGATATGTAATCACTTCCAGGAAATTGCAAAAGGAAATGCAAGACGTAGTGACATAACAAAGGCAATGAGGAGCAATGACTGCACGATGGGGATATAGTGAAAGGATAATTGAACGTTTAAAAGGCAATGGGGAATAAGGAGTTGCAACAGTCGACTGGGTGTATTGATTGCGTGTTGCAAGACATGAGAGACGAAGTTGTCTTAAGTATGTGGAAGAGGATGGGGAATAACCTGATAGGATGTGATGCAGAGGATTTATTATTAGCTGGATATTATTTAGAGGACAACCGTTTTTCTATGGATGCTTAATTAAAAAGAACTGTCCTCTGTTCTCTTCTGTTCACACTGATTTAAGCTACGAGTTTGCTGCAAAGAATTCAGACATATTCAGGTCTCTTCCCATAATACAATATATACAAGTGATGACGGATCAGATTTAGACATATCAAAATTACCTCTGTTTCTGTCACTCCGTGACATTTTTTTCAATGTATTTGACATGTTTACAGCACGTCAGTTTTGCTGTCCTTAAAATAACTGAAAATCAGGATGTAAAAGGAATGTGCATACTGTGTACAGCATAAATTCTTCTGCATATTAAAGTTAATGCAAGCGGACCCTGGCAATTTGATTACTGTAAACATTTCGTTAAACTGCTCATGCGAATTCATTCCGAAATATATTTTGAAACATAACGATGTGAACAACAGATAACATTTTCACGTTTTCCATTAGTCCATTCGCGCTAATACAGACCCTTTGTATCATATTTGAGTGGATGCAAAATCATGTTACTAATTTGAGGAATACCTGTCGTGCCCCAGTGAAATATAATAAAATGCCCCCTTTCAGTGAATACATTTGCATACATTTCTACCAAACTGTCGCTTCTCTACTGCCATTGAAAAGCGCTTTAATATGAAGAGAAAGAGACAGAAAGCGAGGGCGAGAGAGAGAGAGAGAGAGGGAAGGAGAGAGAGAGAGAGGGAAGGAGAGAGAAAGAGGGAAGGAGAGAAAGAGACAGAAAGCGGAGGGCGAGGGGAGAAGAGAGAGGGAAGGAGAGAGAGAGAGAGGGAAAGGGGAGAAAGAGACAGAAAGCGAGGGCGAGAGAGAGAGAGAGAGGGAAGGAGAGAGAGAGAGAGAGGGAAGGAGAGAGAAAGAGGGAAGGAGAGAAAGAGACAGAAAGCGAGGGCGAGAGAGAGAGAGAGGGAAGGAGAGAGAGAGAGAGGGAAGGAGAGAAAGAGACAGAAAGCGAGGGCGAGAGAGAGAGAGAGGGAAGGAGAGAGAGAGAGGGAAGGAGAAAAAGGGGGGAAAGGGGAGAGGGGAGAGGGAAGAAAGGGAGAGAGGGAAAGCAGAGGGAAAGGGGAGAGAGAGAGAGAGAGAGAAGCAGAGGGGAAAGAGAGAGAAGAGAGAGAGGGGGAGAGAGAGGGAGAGAGAGAGAGAGGGAGGGGGGGAGGAGAAGAGAGGGAGAGAGAGAAGAGAGCAGAGAGAGGGAGAGAAAAGAGGGGAGAGAGAGAGAGAGAGGAGAGAAAGGGAGAAAAGAAAGGAGAAAAGGAAAAAGGAGAGAAGAGAAAGAGAGAGAAGAGGGAGAGGAGAGGGAGGGGAAAAGGGAAAGGAGAGAGAGAGAAGAGAAGAGAGAAAGAAAAGGGAAGGGAGGAGAGAGGGAGGGAGGGAGGGAGAGAGGGATAGATAGAAAGATAGATAGAGAGAGAGAGAGAGAGAGAGCGAGAGAAGAGAGAGAGAGAGAGAGAGAGAGAGAGAGAGAGAGAGAGAGAGAGAAAGAGAGAAAGAGAGAGAGACGAAGGGGACAAGAGGAAGAGGAAAAGGAAAACAACGAGAAACTGCAAGAGAAAGAGAAAGAGAGAGAGAGAGAAATATATATCTTATGATTTTCAATAAAACGGATGTTACTTCATGACAGTTGTCAAGGGTTATCGCACTTTTAGGATAATAATTTCGCCAAAACAGGACTTTGCACAGAGTATACAGCTCCATGTCCACAAAGATGAAACAGCCCGCAATATTGTTTCCTTTATTACCACGACTGTGTTTCATTTCGTAAAAGGACCTCTCTCGTATAAAGGCCAGGGACGTGCAATTATTAACTACTAATGATCACAAATGCATATTCATTATAGCTAATTGCAGCAATGTATTTTATGGCATCGCTAATAACGACCGCTTCCCTCCCTGTTGCCAAATGCATTTTAGAGCTATGCAAGGAAGGATTTTGTTTGGAAAAGACACCAAATCAGAAAAGAAGATTGTGTTTTAAATTTCAATACACATTAACGTGATGAAGTGTATTACAGCATTCCTTACCTCTTATCTCAGTGTTAAAACAAATGAATATATATATATATATATATATATATATATATATATATATATATAATAATAATAATAATAATATTATTATTATTATTATCATTATTATTTTCCAAGCTGTAAAGTCTTGAGTAGAGGCGATATATTCCTAAAAGGAAAGGACAATATGTTAAATCACTGAAAATGTTTATACGTGTAATATTCTGTGTACATTGTGACATTTATTTAAAGTCTGTATCAACATTTTTGTTATTAGCAAAAATGGACATGACTAGAATATATAATAAAGAATGCTAGTTAACAAAAATACATACACATTTATTGACACAACACGCAGGTAGTGTAACGAGAAAGGTTCCCTTTAACGAACTTAGCGATAGTGCAATGCCCAAATAAACCCAACGTAACACTGTACCTTCCTCTCCTTTACAACATCATCCCTCACACTGAGGCGCGAGTCAAATCCGTAGCATGTGATCTTTCTCATCAAACAAGATCCCTGGAGTCAAGGTTTGGTGGGTAGGTTGTCGCGTACCACCGGGAACTTCATCTCGCTCAGCATCATCTTGGGCAACCCGGCCGCTCGTTTCAGTCAGTGTCAATAACGAGAAATTACACCCTGGAAAGCGGGCCCGACCTCTCTCTCTCTCTCTCTCTCTCTCTCTCTCCTCTCTCTCTCTCTCTCTCTCTCTCCTCTCTCTCTCTCTCCTCTCTCTCTCTCTCTCTCTCTCTCTCTACCCTGGTCTGTGTTGCTGCGTCTGAAATCGGATAGCTGAAGGAAAGGGTCTGACGCTGAAGAAGGGAAGGGCTGTATTTTGCTGTGGCTTTCGGTTGTAGATGGTATTGGCATGTCTCCTGCAGAAGGCCGGGGAGTGGTGGTACTGATGGTGTGGTTGGGCCTAACTCATAGTAATGCTGATTGTGTGCTTTGGTTATGGTGGGTACATGATGCGTTTGAGATGTGGAAAGGGTTATCGAAGGAGGCATGTACTTCAAGGTGACTTGTATGTCAATAAAGCGAGCGAAAGAGAGAGTTAGAGAGAAGGAGGAAGGGAGGGAGGGAAGGAAGGAAGGAGAGAGAGAGGGGGGGGAGGGAAGGAGAATGAGAGAGAGAGAGAGAGAGAGAGAGAGAGAGAGAGAGAGAGAGAGAGAGAGAGAGAGAGAGGAGAGCGAGAGACGAGCGAGGGAGAGATACAAATAGAAAAGAGAATGATATAGATAGATAGATAGATAGATAGATAGATAGAGAGAGAGAGAGAGAGAGAGAGAGAGAGTCAGAGAGAAAGAGAGAGAGAGAGAGAGATAGAACACACACACACACACACACACACACACACACACACACACACACACACACACACACACACACACACACACACACACACACACACACACCACAACACGCACAAGAAACCCGTAACGAACTAACAAGCCCAACCACCACCACCACCACCGCCACCACCAACCCCCACCCCCACCAACCTCCACCACCACCAACCCCCACCACCACCACCACCACCACCACCACCAACCCCCACCACCACCACCCCCACCAGCCCCCACCCCCACCCCCCCACCCCCACCACCCCCCACCCCCACCACCCCCCACCCCCACCAACCCCCACCCCCACCAACCCCCACCACCAATCACACAGCCTCCGTATGACCGTCATGAAGTAAACACCCGACCTGTTTAGTGAAGCAACCCAACGCTGCCAAGGGGTTAACGAGGTCTGAGGAAAATGAAACGCACTAATTGTGAATTACGAACCGGTAATGAAGTCTGTCTTGACCTTCTTGCTTCGAGGTTATGCGATAGTAAACTTTTGATGAGAGTTGATGCATTGCGAATAATGAAACCCCTTTGCTGGTGGGTTTTCAGTCCATACGATTATATTTGTTTATTTGTTAATTCAATTTGAATATTTATCTGTCTTTCTATTTATTTGTCTTATTATTTTTTAAAATTTGTTTATTCATTTATTTTATAATTTTTTCGTCTACACGTTTATCTATTTATCTATTTATCTATTTTTTTACAAGTATTTATCAGACTATTTATCTATTGAATTATCTATTCATATATTTATTTATAAACTGTATTATTCTAACTATTTATTCACTTATTTTGCGCAATTTATTTATTCACTTCATTTATTATTAAAATTGTCATGGAAATCTGAAAATTGGATGTTCGTTTCAGAGTCAGGGATTTTCCATGAATTGTATATATCTTTTTGTGAATAATATCCTACGGGTTGTTTTTATATGGCGAGCTTTAGGCCGCGACAACTTTCATCGAAGTGCAGGTTTGTATGAGTCACGAGAGTGGAAGCGCGATGGTTTCGTAATTCGCTTATGTCTTATATATTTCTTTAAAATGGATTGAATCACGTAATCATGCCTACACACACGTACAACATGCACACGCACACGTACACGCATGCGCACAAGACACACACACACGCACAAGTAAACGCACACATACACACGCACACGCACACGAACACGAACACGCACACAGGCACGCACACGCACACAGGCACGCACACGTACACGCACACGCACACGAACACGGACACGCACACGCACACAAGGAACAATAATGGAAACCAAAACTTCTGAGTGCATAAATTGTGATCAAAAGGACCGATCACGGGAGCAAAGAATTTCGAGTCTTGAAATAATTGAAAAAATATTGATGATTTGAATATTAATGATATCCTGAAAAATCAAGGAACTTTAATTGAATATATTACTAAAGTCCTATACAACCCATAGTGGTTTTATTCATTACAACGGGATATTCTCTGTTTCTGTCTACAACAAACAATTCAGGCAGATGATACTGTTCTTCTTCAGTATGATAACTATATAAACTTTATGTGTGAGTTTTAGTAATATTTCTATTTGCTTAATTCCTGGTCCTGTGTAGAGCAAGGGGTTGCCATGTGTATCATTTTCGTTCAAGAGTAATGAAGTCATTTTTATTCTTATTTTTCATTTGTAATTATTTTTTCCCTTCTTTATTGTCTTCCTTTTCTTTTCCATTTTCCCTTTTTTTTTCTCTCTTATTCTGCTTTTCCCACAAAACAACGGGTTTGCCCAAAATATTTCGTGTTCTGAACGGTAACGCCGGTATCATGAGCGATCAATATGGAACGACAACGCATAAGAATAATAGTAATAATAACAACAACAATGATAATGATAACAAAACAACAATAATAATAATAATAATGACAACAAAAACAACAACAAGTGATGATGATGATGATGATGATGATGATGATGATGATGATGATGACGATGACGATGACGATGACGGTGACGATGACGATGACGATGACGATGACGATGACGATGACGATGACGATGATGATGATGATGATGATGATGATGATGATGATGATGATGATGATGATGATGATGATGATGATGATGATGACAATGATGGAAATAATCATAGTTGTTACTTGGATGGATCAAAACAATATATTTAATACTATAGCGTAACTGTTACGTATATAAACCCCATCTCCTCTACAACTCTTTATAAAAAATGGAGACTACTCACATGCTTTTTTTCGAATTTTAAAGATTTTTAATCCAATATAAGAAACTTTCCTCCTTTATAAAAGCGACAAGATTCATGACATTGCACAGTACATTTATCCTGTTTAAGGAAATTCACATGATTTTTCCATTTTTCTTCCCAAATAAAAACTCTCCCTTTTATATCTTATAAAAAACGACATAACGAGATTCAAGACACTGTATAGGTATACTTTTTTCTTATTATGGGACTGGACGTTTGGGGAAAAAAATACTCACTGTTCGTGTTACATTTTTTAATGCAAGATTCCAGGCTCTGTGCACCTTATTCAAAGAAATTTGGGTCAGATGTGAAAAAGATGATTCTATTTGAATCTTGAATAACCAGTTGGTTTCATTATCATTATCATTGTCATTGTCATTGTCATTGTCATTGTCATTGTCATTGTCATTGTCATTGTCATTGTCATTATCATTGTCATTATCATTGTCATTGTCATTGTCATTGTCATTGTCATTATCATTGTCATTATCATTGTCATTATCATTGTCATTGTCATTGTCATTGTCATTGTCATTGTCATTGTCATTGTCACTGTCATTGTCACTGTCATTGTCATTACCATTGTCACTACCATTGTCATTACCATTGTCATTATCATTGTCATTATCATTGTCATTACCATTGTCATTACCATTGTCACTACCATTGTCACTACCATTGTCACTACCATTGTCATTACCATTGTCATTATTATTTTGATAATAATAATCGTTAATGATGATGATGATAATAATAACAATTTATTATTATTACTATTATTATTATTACTATCGTTATTGTTATTATCATTATTAATATTGTTATTCCTTTTATTACTATTGTAATTATTCTATTAATTCTCTTAGAATCTTGTTTATATATAAATCTGAAAACCTTATAAGAGAAAGCATTGGAGATCCTATCTTGCTGCTATAAATTAAGACTTGGAACCCTCAATATATTGCTCATAGATAAATAAAACTTGTCCTGCAGCGCAAATTATGATTTAAAGAAACGAATCATGATAGATAAAACACGGAAACGCCATCCTCTGTGTAAGGATATGTTATATCAGATCTTATATTTTTTTGTAGATATCCTTAGGTTCTGACCGCTCTCTGTATACACAGGAATATACATATACAAGTATGGTTGAGACGACTGGGGTTCAAAGAAAAATTATATAAACCTTTAACCATTTTATTTTTCCGATCAGCATATCTAGTTAAACCATACATAAAAAAATAAAAAAATACAGTTAACATCGCATTTACAGTTTCCCTTTTTTTTTACACTTTCCAGCCATGTTACTAGTCGACTTCACTACACTTTACTTCTTCACTTCCTTATTTGCTCTCATCCGATCTTCGTTGACTTCAATGTCCCAGCCACTGATATGATGTTGCAAGGCACCAACTCATGTGTCTGCCACACATTCACCGCCTTTAGGGAAGGATATCGCATTATTAACCTTTTGCATTATATTAACAAAAATAACTTATCGTGAAGCGTGTAATGCATCAAGTCCGCATTGTCTTTATAAAAGAAATATTACTGCAATCCACAAAGCAATAAATTATTCACCTTTAGGGGTAGTCAGTTTACAGGAAATATGTTGCTATTGCTGCTATTGCTACTGTGACCTCTCACAAACGCCACCAGTTCAGCTATCCAGGTCCTTTTTCCTTTCAACCTCCTCGTCACCTCTTACGCGCGCTCATCACACCTCGAACATACATACGCACACACATACAAACAACCACAAGCAGGTCGTCAATGCTTAAAGGTGTGGTTGTGTGCTTGACACTCTGATGTTATATCCCCCTCCACAAATAAAACGAAAAAAAAAACGAACTATAATTGAGAAAAAGAAGCGGGAAAATGTGAATAATTTCTTGATAGAGTATTCCATTAAAACGAATTACACTTATGAAAAGGAAGAGGAATCTTCGACTATGATTTCTAAAAAAGAAAAAGAAAAAGAAGAAAACAACAACATGTGCATTTGATCATGAAATTCTCGCTGAAAAGGAACACAGTTTCATAATTAGTTCCTAATTAACCCACCCGATCAATACAACTCTCACTTGGCCACATGAATGACAGCTGTTTAATCAGAAACATTATTTGCTTTGCCTGATTAGATAGTTTTGCCGAGTGCATCATAAATTTCGCAACATGCAAACATATTTTTTTTGTTTCAACTTTCATGTAAAAAAACACATATATATATTTACGATGACACAGCACAAAGTTAATGTCGTGCTGTTGCGCTGTTTATTCATATTTTTGACAAATTAATGGGTCAAAGTTGCACACACATATATGCGTTTAAATGTATCACTGTAATGATGCATACTTAATGATAAAACCTTATAACATTAAGGTTTATCTTTACGTTTAGGTATATATATATATATATATATATATATATATATATATATATATATATATATATATATATATATACTCTCAATCCTTTATTTTTGCGAACTATGAAAGAAGAATCTCTGTTGAGCCTCCAAGAAACTGTGTTAGAATAGACAACAAAACACACACACACACACATACATACATATATGTATATATATATATATATGCACAGACATACACCTGTATGTGTGTGTGTGTGATTATATATATATATATATATATATATATATATATATATATATATATATATATATATATATATATATATATATATATGTATGTATGTATGTATGTATGTATGTATATATGTATGCATAGCTCTCCTTCTTGAATCCATGTTAGAGTTTCTGTTTCCGTCACAGCAACATTTTTCCTTCGTGTCCCCAAGGCAGCGACTCTCATACTCTGCCTGGAAAATAACAGACTGCCATAAATTGTTGAGTCATCGTTATCTCAGGTTGTGCATCGTATCTGTATAACCCAAACATGTTCCTTTTCCTTCTTCTTCATAAAATCTATTCGATTTTTTCTCCCCCCGTAGTTCAAGAACCGAAGCTATTGTATATTGTAAAATAATTGGGGATATTTGGAAGGAATATAGTTTGTTATGGACGGTGGGTAAATTATCAATGATAAGGGTATGTATGGTTATAGCAGTCTGATATTGCTGAAGAATATTAGATGAAATAGCTAGAGAATGGAGAGAATTTTATCAAAGGTTAGGATTTCAGCGACCCATATATACTAAATTCCCTTTAGCGGGGAATTAATGCAGTATTGAACCGCATTCATGTTGACAGAGGTAGAAAAGGTATGAATGAGATTGAATATCTTCACAATACAGGAGATGTATTTGACCGGTTTCGATTATGTCTTCGTCAGAAATACATGATACAGTCGAAACTGTTCAAATATATCTCTTGTATTGTGAAGACATTCATTCTCATTCATACCTTATCTTTTTTTGTACTTTTCTGTGCAACAGCTAACGACAAATTATCTAGGAACGATGAAATAGTAATGATAATAAATCAAATGATAAAACAATAGAATAAAAGAAAATAATAATTATAATGATAATAATAGGAATGAAAAAACAGAGAAATGTGCAGAACAGGAAATAACTAGTATAAATAAAAATTAATTCTATTTTATACCATTGCAGATTAGAAGACATAATTCAAAATATCTTTGATTTAAAAAAAATATATCATTTGAAAAGGAAAGAAATACGTACAACTTGTGTACTCTGAATGAAAATTCTGCGTAAAAGCAGAACAATAAGAAATAGCAATAGAGAAGATGAACAGCATAACAACATTCTCAGTCAGGATCTAGTGAGGAAAGTCTTCAGTATCTATAGCATCACTACTACTATTAATGCTAACGCTATTCGCTCTTAATATTACATGATACCGTTTTGAAATACTAAATAACTGACGGGTTTCCACAACAAACGCGTCTCCATGGTAACTCAAGTTTTTTCTCTCTCTCTCACTTTCTGTCTCTACCTCTCTCTGTCTCTTTCTCTGTCTGTCTGTCTGTCAGCCTCTCTCTTTCTCTCTCTCTCTCTCTCTCTCTCTCTCTCTCTCTCTCTCTCTCTCTCTCTCTCTCTCTCTCTCTCTCTCTCTCTCTCTCTCTCTCTCTGTTTGTCTGTCTTTATGTTTATCTGTCTGTCTATTTCTCTGTTTGTCCATCTCTCTCTCTCTCTCCCACCCTACCTCTCCCTCCCTCTTTCTACCCTCCTCCTCTCTCTCTCTCTCTTCCTCCATCTCTCTAACCTCCCTCTATCTTTCCGGCTCTCTCTCTCTCCCTCACTCTCTTTCTCTCTGTCTGTCTGTCTGTCTCTTTGTCCATCTCTCTCTCTCTCACATCCTCTCTCTTCCTCTCTCTCTCTCTCTCTCTCTCTCTCTCTCTCTCTCTCTCTGTCTGTCTCCCTCCCTCCCTTTCTCTACCCCTCACCCCCCACTCTCTCTGATTTTGATTTTAGATTTATATTTGTTTTACACTCATATGATGGAAGAAAGTCTAATAATGCTGAT
>NC_051411.1:2459296-2461796 GCF_015228065.2 Penaeus monodon
GCCCAATCAAATTATGAATTAAGCACACCCTAGGCGAGATTTTGATACAAGTTAATTCGAATAATTTTATCACTTCCATCACTGATATTTACTCATTCTCTCCCCTATGATAATATTGAGGAAATAGTGATAATAACAGTGGTAAAAATCGTTTTTTTTTTTCATACTCCAAGCAAACTTAATGAATATTAATGCTCTTGAGAACTAAAATAACAAAAAAAAATAATGAAAAATTGGGTATGCATTTCTAGAGAGTAACCTTTTTCTGTCTGGACCAATTGTAGATTTAATGGCATCACAACCTTTGCCTTGCTAAAAAACCAAAGCAAAAACTAAAAACAAAACAGCAAATTGCTTAACTGCCGACGAAAAAGAAACGTAATAGTAAAACAAAATATCAGGAGGCTATCATTTCATTTACTAATGCAGAGGATCCTGTAATTACCATGTTGAATTTTATCTTCGGGTGTTGCATATCTAGCATATGTAATATCGAAACTATTCTATAAGAAATCAAAATCATCAGAAATAGGCGTCATTAAATAGAAAAAAAATGTAATCTATATATTTGAGGATATCAAGCTTACTTAACTTTATATCAGGTTGATTTATAGATTCTGTTTCAGTAATAATAATAAAAAATAAAACAGTGACTTTGCAAATGTTCATGTGATGCACCTCGTCAAGAAAAAAGGGAAAAAAATAGTCAACTGAACATATAACGTTAGTACTCATGTCTGAATTTTAAACCTTTATGCAAATTAACATCGGTGTAGCTTATTTAAATTGCTACAGATCTTGTCGAATTGGATTAAAGTTTAACGTTGTCAATTCACTAGTTAATTAACAAATTATCTATAGATCTTTTATGGACACGTAATTATCATTCAGGCCTGACACAGGTACGAAAATAATTAACGTGATAGATATTTTTATTTTAAATGATAAATATTCTAGAAATTAATTAATCTAAAGGAGTGATTGGAGATAGGAGACGGAAAGGTGATCAATAGACGTATAGTTTAAATAAATAGAGTCGTACACGAACTCACTAAGGTTATCAAACGGGAGAGACAGTATTAAAGGACTTAATTTAAAGTTGGAGAGCTAATAACCGTAAAATTAAACTAGCTCTCCAATCTCGCCATCTTTCCCCGTCGATGCTTCTGGAAAAGTATACGATGAAGTAAAAAAGAGAGAGAGAGAGAGAGATAGAGATATTTAGAGAGAGAGAGAGAGAGAGAGAGAGAGAGAGAGAGAGAGAGAGAGAGAGAGAGAGAGAGAGAGAGAGAGAGAGAGAGAGAGAGAGAGAGAGAGAAATTAATTTAATTGAGAAGTGAGTAACTTACAGACCAAGAATAACGCAAGGATCAGGGTAACGAACTATCTAACAATCCCCCCCACTTCACAAGGAGGAAGATTCATCGGCAAAACAAGGCAATCCTTTCCCTAGTGAAATATTTAAAGTTGAAAACTGTGATGAGTGATTTTCCTCATCTACGTCAGTCCTTGGAATCAACTGTCTCGTGGAACCTTTTTTAAAACATATTTCAAAATGTTCAATTTACTGTTAATTCTTTATACGTAATATTATATATTATATCGCTCTCTCTCTCTCTTTCTCTCTCTTTCCTTTCTCTCTCTCTCTCTCTCTCTCTCTCTCTCTCTCTCTCTCTCTCTCTCTCTCTCTCTCTCTCTCTTTCTCTTTTTCTCTCTCTCTCTTTTTCCTCTCTCCTCTAGTCTGTCCTGTCTGTCTGGTCTCTACTTCCTCTCTCCTCTCGTCTCTCTCTCTATACATCCCTCTGCTCAACTTCGCCTCCATCCTCTCTCTTCTCTCTATTTCTATTTCTTCTCTCTTTTCTCTTCTTCTCTCATCTCTCTCTCATCTCTCTTCTCTTACTCTCGGTCTCTCTCTCTCATCGTCATCAACTCCCTCTACCTCTTTCTCTCTCCTCTCACTTCTCTCTCCTCTCCCTTCTCTCTCTCATCTCTTCTTCTCTTCTTTCTCATTTCATTAGCACAAACGAAATACCATTACTAAGAGAGATTCGACATCCAGCTGTTGAATGACGAAATAAACCGAGTCGATCCCAGCGGAAAGACCCTTCCTTTCGGTCGGGGGAAAAGACTTCCTTTTCGCAAATGGGCGGAGATATTCATGGTATAAAAAAAGACCTTTGATGTTGTAATTGGCGCCGGTGGAATGGTCTTTTTCCCCAAGGGTAATATTCTGAAAGTTTTCTTAGCTACATGCAAACTTTTTGAATTTTTCTAGCTATTTAAAAGTCGCAAGAGCATTGCCATTAAAGTAATCAGGGTCCGGAGCTATCAAAAGTGCATAAAACAAATTAAAAAGCTTAGGTTTCCTAACAATCAGCGTGCAGTAATTGTGGCATCAGTTGTTAGCTAATACATTTAATGGAATTGTAGTACATTATACGAACACGATTATGATTATGTTATCAATTGACGCTAAATATAATATATGGATTTATATTCC
>NC_051411.1:2508595-2521883 GCF_015228065.2 Penaeus monodon
ATTTTTTTTTTTTAAAAATTTTTTTTGGGCTTTTTTATTTTTTTAAAAGAAAAACCAAAAAGTCCATTTAAAGTCTTGTTTTTTTTTTGATTGTTAGTACAAAAGGGGTTAAAATCGCGGACCAAGTGGGGGGAGCTATCCCGTCTGGTGACCTGCCGGATTTTCATTTAATGGGAGGTGACTCAGTAGCTATTTTTTTCGTCCCCAGGGATCTTGCCTATTTTTATTTATAAAATAATAATAATTTTTTATTATTATTTTTATTATTATTATTTTATTTTTATTTTTTATTATTATTATTATTATTATAAAAAAATATTATTATTATTATCATTATTTTTAAATATTATTATTATTTTTTATTTTTATTATTATTATCATTATTTTTTTATCTTTATCCATTATCTTATTTTCTTTTTTTTTTGTTATTAATATTTTATCAACATCACTATATTACATCATAATAGCATCGCATATTACATTATCATCGCTTTTTTATGATAAAAAGGGGAAAATAATAAAAAATAATAACGAAAAAAGATAATAAAAATGGGCAAAAGATAATGATAAGGAAACATAATAATTATATATAAAAATAAAATTTTGGGTTTTTTTTCCCTTTTTTTTAAAATGGATATTTTTGGGTTTTTTTTACATACTGTCTTCTGATTTTTTGCTCACGTGTGTCCAGCTGTGCTGACTCGGGCTAAACCGAGCCCTTGCCCCCGTGTGCCCGCCACACCCCAAAAAACCCCCGGGGGCCCCTTTGCAATTCCCCCCGCGCCTGGGCGGGGCGCGAACCGCCGCCCCCCTCGGATGGAGGGCCGACACGATACCACTGTACTAGCCCGGAGGCTAGTACATTTAATAATGATAATAATAATAAAAAAATGTATAATGTAAGTTATAATAAAAATAATAATAATAATAGTAATAATAATAATAAAAATAATAATAACCAAAAATAAATAAAAATAATAATAACAATAAAAATGGTAATTAAAAATAATATAAAAATAATAATAATTTTTAATAAAATAATAATAATAATAAAAAATAATAATAGTAAAGTAATTATAATAGTAATAATATAAAATAATAATAAAAAAAAATAATAAAATAATAATAATAATAAAAATAATAAAATATGATAATGATGATACCAGCAAAACACAATAAATGAAAAAATTAATAAACAAAGGTAAAAAAAAAATAAAAAAAAAACTCTAAATCTCAAAAAATCGCCCCAAACGAAAAATATACACACTCAAAGAAAAGAAAAAAAAAGAAAAAAAAAGAAAAAAAAATAAAAATAATTGACCTTTTTACCTCTTGTCTTGAAGGGATTTAATGTTTATGAAAAGAACTTTGTACAAATCCAAAGGGGTATCTGCGACACTTTCTTTTAAAAACTGAAAAAATTGGAGGTGGGAAGCGGATAAGCTTGACTAAAAGTTGGGGTGTGTGTGTGTTGGGGGGTGCGCTCAGACGTGATGTGTGTGGGGTTCTCTATTTTTTTTCTTTCGCATTCCTTTTCTTATCACAATCTTAAAGCAAACAAATATGTATATCCAATGTAGCTTCGAACACATAAACCGTTTTTAAAGTGGGGGGGCCCTTTTTTGACCTTATTCTTCGCCCCTTTCTGTTTTTTCCTCTCTTCGAAAATGTATCGAAATAAAGACCCCGAAGGGCAAAAACACGAGAAAAAAAAATATAAGCTTTTTCCCATCCCCCTTCAGTCGTCAAAAAGAAAAGCAAATGTTTGTGTCTATTAAAAAATAAAAGCCATTAATATTCATCTCCTTATAGTCCCTTCATTGTTTTGACTTCAGTCGTAAAGCTTCATTTTTTCTGAACCTCAAAGGAATGGAATTTTTTGCATGCTCTGCCGTTTTCCCGCTTTAGTAATGGAAGTAAACCAACCCTTGGGGAAAATTAAAGGTTAAAAATGGGGGGGAGGGGGGGCAAAAAAGCTATATCTGTTAAGGGGCGGTTTTTATGATTTCTGGAGATAGATAGATAGAAAGAGAGAGAGAGAGAGAGAGAGAGGGGGTGTGGGTTTGTTTTTTTGTGTATTTTAAAAATTATATTTTAAAAATTATATTATATATATATATATAAAATATATTTATAATATTTTACTATATAACATATTTAATTGTAATATATATAATATATATATATATAATATATTATATATATATATATAATATATTATATTAATTTTATATATATATATTATTTATCAAATTATAATATATATATATTTTAATTTTAATTTTGTGTGTTGTGGTGGTGTGTTGTGTGTATGTTGTGTTGTGTTGTGTTGTGGTGTGTGTGTGTTTGGGTGTGTTTTGGGTGTGTTTTGTGTGTGGTTGGTGTTGGTGTGTGTGTTGTTGTGTGTTGTGTCTGTGTATTTGTATTTAATTTTTACACACATAAAATTGATATTTGGTATATTAAAATAATATAATATATATAATATATATATAATATTATATATATATATATATATTTATATATATATATATAATTTAAATATATAAAATATACTTATAATATATAATTATATATATATATATATATATATAATTAAAATTTTTAAAAAATTAATTATTTAATATATATTATATTATATATAATATAAACAACCCCAAACAACACACACAACACACCAAAAAAACCACACACCAACAAAAACACACACACACCAAAAACCAACACACAAACACCATACACACACACACACCACACAACCACACCCCACAAAACAACACATATATATTATATAATTATATATATATTATATATATATATATATTATTATATATATAATAATTTATGTATTGTATTATTAAAAAATAAAACATATACATTTAAAAAATATTCACCCACCACACAACCCCACAACACAATCCCCACACACCAAAAAACAAAACCTCATTATATATATAATATATATATTATAATATTATTATTATATGATATATTATTTTATAAAATATAATAATTTTTTATGTATTATTTTGTATTAAAAAATATAATAATTATAATAATAATATATTTTAATATATAATATATTATATTTATTAAATTGTGGTGTTGTTTTTTGTGTGTGTGTGGTTTGTGTGGTTGTTGTGTGTGTGTGTGTGTGTATGTTTTGTGTGTGTGTGTGGTGTGTTGTGTTGTGTGTGTGTGTGGTTGTGTGTTGTGTGTTGTGCGTGTTGCGTGGGGTTGGGGTTTTTGTCTTGTTGTTTCATTATATATTTTATTTTTTAATATTTTCCCCATTTATTATCTCCATTATTATCAAATATTTTTTGTCCAATTTCTGTCCATAATTATAATTGTTTTGAAAAATATCAGCGTTTATTCATCATTTAAAAAAAATTATGTAAAAAATTGCAATTATCCCATTAGATTAACTATGCCCAAATAACCTTGTCCAATTTACTGTTTCTAAAAAGTAAAATTTTTGCCCAATCCTTTATACTTTGCTGACAGCGCAACGAGGCTTATTTCGATTTTATTTTGACATTTTCTTTAGTCTTTGCTTTTTTTTAAATATTAAAAACACCGCGCGCAAAACACCCCCACACAAACCCACACACAAAACACACCAACCCCACACACAAACCCCCACACACACACATACACACACAGCAACACACACACACACCCCCACACACACACCCCACAAAACACACACACAAAAACATACACACACATGCCCACACAACACACCAACACACAACAAAACCCCCAAAAAACCCCAAACACCACACAAACACACCCCCCACAAAACAACACACAAACACACAAAACCACACAAAAAAACCACAAACACCCCACAAAAACACAACCACAAAAAACACACACAAAAAACACACACACCCAAAACCCACACAAAAACAACAAAAACCCCCCCCAAACCCCCACACACCCACAAAAAAAAACACAAACCAACACACCCACAAAAACACAAACCAAAAAACCCCCACACCCCAAAAAACAAAAACCCCACAAACACCCCCCACACACAACACACACACCCCCACACACACACCCCCACACACACAAACACACACACCACAACACCACACACACACACACCACAAAAGAAAAGAAAAAAAAGAAAAGAAAAAAAAAAAAAAAATATATAATGTTGTTTTTGTGTGGTGTGTGTTGGTGTGTTGTGTGTGTTGTTTTGGGGGTTGGTGGGGTGTGTGTGTGTGTGTTGGGTTGTTTTGGTTTTCTGAATATTCAAATTTTTAAAATGATTTTATTTTCATTCAAACTGTCCCCATCTGAAGTTTATAAATTTTAAAGAATAAATTCGAGAAATAAAAAATTTTTTCGAATGAAATTTCAAGAATTATTGAAAACATTCAACTGCAAATTTACATTTGATTCTATCCGTTTTTCTCTTGGCTTATTTTTGTCGAAGGAAATTAGTAATTCGGATCTTTTTCGAAAAAGATTTTTTGTAAAAATTATAGATTTAAAAAAAAAATTTTGATAAGTAAAAAAAAAAATTAAATTGAGAATTTCGCCGAAAAGTTTTAAAACGAAGGCGTGAGAGTTTTTTGCTATAGATGTTTTGTACAAAAAAAGGGGTTTTTGTTATAAATTACCCCACACACACACCAAAAACACACCCCACACACAACACACCAACACCCCCACAACACACACACACACAAAACAAAAAATTTTATTAATATAAAATATATATTTATATATATATATTTTAATATATATAATTAATTTATTATAATTTTTATTAATATAATATATTTATATATATATATTATAATTTATATATATATTATATATATATATTTTTTTTATAAACGTATATGGTCTACCTGCATACATGCCAAAGGAATCTATAAAAAACTTCATATTACTACTAAAAAAATGCTATATGAAATAAGGGCCCCCCATTTTCTCATAAAAACCCAAAAGGGTATAATAATATTCTTAAAATGCCATTCTTAAAGGCCAAAAAACTATTTTATTTTGTCATATAATACAAAAATATTACTCACTTCAAAAAATAAGAATCCTAATATTTTTCTTTTTTCTCCTACAAAAAAACCCTTTTTTTTTTTATGTTTTTTAAAATACTTTTTAAAGAAAAAAGTGAAAATGGGACATTTTGCCATTTTACCCGGAAACTATTCTAAAAAATGAGGGACAAGATGCTGCGCAAATCTCGCCGCAAAATTTGGTTATAAAATTTGGGGAAAGAAAAAAAAGGTATTGTTTTTTAAAAAGAATGCAGAAATAGTTTTTTTTTTTTTTTTATCTTGCTTGCTTTCTTCTGCTCTTGAAACGCAAATCTTTAAAGGGTTTAATCATTACAAAAATTTAAAAAATAACTTTTAAAAATTTTTATTGTAAAATTTTTAAAACATCGAAATCCTAAACTGGAAATAAAACCCCCTAATTAAAAAATTATAATCACTTTTAAAACTTTTTAAAAATTTTTTTAGTTTTTAAAGGGAAATTTAAAAATAATATTTTTAAAGCCAAAAGAAACTCGATTAAAAAAAACAACCCCAAAAAGCTTTTTCTGATAAAAAAAAAAAAAAAACATATATATAAGTGATGATTAAAATAACCCCAAAAATAAAATATAAAAAAAAAATAAAAAAAAAAAGTATAAAATTAATTTATTAAAATATAAATATTATATATATTATATATTGTCGTTTTTTTTTTATTTTCTTTTTTTCCCCTTATCCCTTAAAAATGAGGGAGAAAATTTTTTTTGTGTATTTCCCATGAGGGTTTTAACACAAACGTCCCTCCATATACTAAATGCTCTTTAATATCCCCTTTCCCGATAATCAAAGCTATAACAAATCCCTTTTAAATGTTTTAAGCTCCCTGGGGAAACCGACCCATCCGCACACAAAAAACAAAAAAAATTTTAAAAACCCCTTTAAAAAAAAAAAAAAAATTACCAGACACCCGACAGAAAAACACCCCAACGCACAAAACCAAAAACCACTCCCCAAAACATAGCCCCCCAACTAAAACCCCACACACATTTTAATAGTTGTTTTTATATGTGTGGGGGTGTTGTGTGTGGGGGGTGGGGATCCGGGGGTTAGTGGGTGCGTTTTTTAGACGGTGGGGGTGTGTGGGGGGGGGGGGGGTTAGCCCGACCCCGTTTTAAAACAAAAAAAATCTTTTTTTTCTATACAGTGCAATGGCTGCAAAAACACTCCCCCGGAAAACCCCAGCAAAACACATTTGCCATTCCCCATTAAAGGTTATGATATTTTCTTTTTTATATTATTATTATCATAGGGATTAATATACACAATGGTCATAAACGTTTTGGATTTATCATTTTTCCCCAGACTGAAATTTAATTTCATGCTTCATGAAATTTTTAAAAAATCTGAAACGTAATCTGAAAGAATACATAAAATATATTATATATATATATATAATATATATATTATATATATTATAATATATATAGTAATACATATAATTATATATATATATATATATATATATATATATATTATATATAATATATATATATATACATATATATATACATACACATACTATATATATATATATATTTTATAATACCCCATAAACACCATATACACATATGTATGCGCACGTGTCTGTGTGTATGTGTGTGTGTGTGTTTATACAATATTATCTTTATATAACATAGCAAAAAGCGTGACAAACGGGATCGTTTAGTTATGAAACAATTTGTGAATACAACAAAAACAGAACACAAAAAAAAACTCATTGCACAAATAAAATAGATTTTTAAACTGGTACTCGTAGATGAGACTTTATGAGTAATTTTAGTAAGAATTTAAATAAACCGGCTAATTTTATTTCCCTACTGTTATAGTAACTTTTTGTTGAATATAATTAGGTCCCTGTGAATGCGATATAGTTGATACACACATAAAACTCTCTTCTCTCACCCCACTCTCAATCACTCACTCACTTACCCACTCACCCATCCACTCCCCCCACTCCTCACTGTCCTGTCTTTTCTGTCCGGGCCTGTCTGTCTGCCCTGTCTGTCCTGTCTGTCTGCCCCCTGTCTGTCGGGTCTTTTCCCTGTCCTTTTGTCTGTCCTGTCTGTCTGTCCGTCTGTCTGTCCTGTCTGTCCTGTCTTCCTTTTTCCCTTCCCCCTGTCCTCTTTCTCCTCCTCTCTTCTTTCTCTTTCTCTCTCTCTCTCCTCACACACACACAAAAACCCAAACACAGACACCCACACACACACACAAACTCTTATATATATTCATTTTTTATTTGCAGGGTTTATTCATATTCATATTGACCAAGTTCATACTATCACTCATCGCTTAACAATACGATTCAAACTGAATGTTTACCAACGCGAATTTCTATATTGTTGTAAAGTGAACCAGCATTCCTTTTTTTTTACATTTGTCCCATTTTGTTTTTTTCTAAATGTAAATAAGAGTCAAGTTTTTTAAATTAGCATTCAAACATTTTTTTTGACAGATCGGAAACCGTTTTTTTTTATATTTATAAAAATATTTTTTTTCACAATCATTATAATGTCTATAGTAGAGTACTGATGTATTAAAAGGTACCATTTTGGGTTTCCCATAATTTCGTTACTTGTTATACTGCATTTGTTAAGATCTATGATTTTTTTCTTATTAAAATTTGTATAATAACATATGTGGAAAAGGGGAGAAGAGAGGAGAGAGAGAGAGGAAGGGGGAGAGAGGAGAAGGAAGAGAGAGAGAGGAGAGAGAGAAGAGAGGAGAGAGAGAGAAGGTGGAATTGGGAAGGGAGCTGGTTTCCAAAATGGACCTACACCCAAATTAATTCCCTTTTTGTCCTAGCCCTCTGTCCCTAACCTTCTTTCCCACTAACTCCCAAATTAAACATTATGGAAACCCAGTACTAACATAAGCCTCAAGCTACGTACAATAGGTATACTAAGTAACCAATGCTTCGGCCCATCTTCTCTGCAAAGTGAACACCGTCCCCAAATATATAATGCAGGACTAACAAATTGGATTCCTAAATGCATTAATGTTGCTACTAGACCGGGTCCCCCTCGGGGGCTTAATTCACTCAGAAGTCCCCTGGATCATTAATGGTTCTATAGGCATACATTAATGTTTATTTTCTACACTGACTGAAGCGTTTTTTTAAATTTTGCAACCCTATAACATTATACACATATATATATTATATATATATATATAATTATTATAAAATATTATATATAATTATATATATATATATAAAATATTATTTAAAATTATATATTTTGTGGGGTGTGTGTGTGTGTGTGTGTGTTGTTTGGGTGTGTGTGTGTGTTTGTATAGGTATAATATTATAATATATATATATATATTTTATTTATTTTTAAATTTTATATTATTATATATTTATATTTGATAATGTAAATATTTTTATATATATTTTTAATTTTATATATATATTAATATATATATATGTAATATATGTATTATATTATTATATTATTAATATATATATATTATTATTTTATATATATTATATATATTATTGTGGGTGTGTGTGTGTGGGTGTGTGTGTGTGTGTGTGTGTGGTGGTTTATTTTTTTTAATATATATTCTCTATATATATTTATATTATATATGTTTTTGTGTTTTGTATCTCTAATATTTTTATTTTTTTCTTATAATTTTTTATGTATATATAGTATATTATTTTATTTATTAATATATTTTATTTATATATATTATATATTTAATATATTTTATATTAAGTTCATCTGTGACCACGGGGCTCAACATGAACTCCGTAAAAAAAAAGTATATATATATATATATCTATATATATATATATATATATATATATAATATATTATATATTATTATGTTATGCCACAGACCACACACACACACAACACACCACACACACACCACACACACACACACACACCATAAAATATAATAATTATATATATATATATATATATATTATATAATCATATAAAATTTTTATATATATATATATATATATATATTAATTTATATTATATGGTGGGGTGTGTTGTGTGTGTGTGTGTGTGGGTGTGTGTGGGGTTGTGTGCAGAAAGAGGTGTTTATCATATTAATTATAGAAAAAAAAAAATTTAACAGAAAAATATTAAACCATTATTGAAATTAAACAAAGTGAGTAAAACAAACTTATTAAAAAAAAGAAATGTGGACAAAAATATATTAATACAAAATCAAAAAAAGGCATCGATGTGGGGATGGAGAAGCGGCGGTGATGAATGATGATGATGAATGATAATGAAGATGATGAAATGGATGAAGAATGATGATGATGATGATGATAAATGTTTAAGGGATAAATGATAATATGATACGATAATGATGATGATAATGATGATAATAATGATGATATAAATTATACTACCACTACTACTACATTATGAATATCAAAACTTTGTCAAATCTCGTTAGAGCAAGAGCTAGAAAGCCTAGAGATAAGATCGTCCCCTTGGCCGACTGTTACCTTATTACTCGGACAGAGGCAAGAATACCCCCACATTCTTTGAGGGAAAGTAGTGTTTTCCACAGTTTTTTTATTGATTAAAAAATTACTTGTTCAACTCCTTTTAGCAAATATAGTCAGTGAATTTTAAGCAACACAGGAGCTTTTTCCAGGGGCAAATATATGTAGCAAATTTTAAGTGATTTTAAAATATTCACAAGAGAAATCTTTGCCACGACCCATATGGTTGAAGAGATTCAGAAAAATGAGATTTTGATTTTTGGTATTATTAAATATAATTGTCCTGTTTGATAAATTTAAATAATCATGATCTATATTACCTGAGAGGAAGCTCTTTTGTACTTGTAAATGACAAACTCCTTTTACAAAGACACTGAAAAACTTCTTCAAAAAGCCTTTAAAAACCCCTTTAAGGCAAGGTTTTAATTTCGTGATATGCTATTTGGTGCGATGAAGAATACTAATAGTGTAAACTACTACCCTTATAGGGGGGCTTCAAAATTTTTTCCAAAAAATTTAGCCGGGCGCATTTGAAAGAAAATCCCTTTTTACCCCTTTTTTATTTAAAAATCCCTAGCGGGGCCCCCCAAAGCAGTTCCCCGGACGATTCCTGGACAAAAAATAAAAATAAAATTAAAGTTTTGCTCTTTTTATCTTAGTCTGACAAAATCGCATTGGGGTCTATGGCCTTGGAAAATTTTTGTTACGTTTTCTCTTTTTTTCTTTAATTTCCCCCCATAAGATCCACTATCTTATGGGACACTTGCTGTTTGTTCATAACTGCAATGGATCATCACTACTGGCATAGAGATATAGGCAGGTGAAAAACATTAATGCTTGAGGAAGATATTTATAGTTAGAAGATTTTTATAAGCTGGGGTAAGAACATCTGGTATACAGTCTTTATAGGCCTAACACTGTATTAAAAATTTTGAAATCGTATAAAGGTTTATGAGTAGCGTAGGAGACGATTGTGGGAACGCAAATTTTCCAAAGCTTTAGAAATCCGAAAAAATGATTATCTAATTTTACAACATAAACACCTGTCAAACTTTGATTCAAAAAAATAATTAGCAAAAAAACGCAAAATCAAATGGATCAAATTTTGATTAAAAAAACCGAACCAATTTTTATGTTTAGCGATGAAAAAATGTCTAGCGGTTATTATCAAAATTTCCCAAAGGCCATTTGGCACTGAGTTCCCCAACGGTTCGTAAAAGTTAGTTTTTAAGTAAAATTGGGATTACTTATATCCCCGGCTGTATTGACATTTTTAACTTCCCCAAAATTTTATTACTTAATCCCGAAAACCCCCGGGGAAACGTTTTGTATGTACCATTATTATAATTACTATTTAAAAAATTTTTCTATTTATTAATCCACACGATACAAAATTCATAAAGCCCCCCACCCCTTTTTGTTTTCACAGTCCTGATAATTGGGTTGTTTTTTCCCATATTCTATGCTATTAAAAAAATCGGTGTTGCTAATTGATTTTTAACTCTTTGGATCCGGACCTTTTATGGCCACTTGGACTAGGAACAATAGCGTTAGGTTCTTGTTCTTTTATATTTGGGGGGATTTTGTTTTACCTACTCTTTGAATAGATGTAATTCTCAATAAACTGCAGCATAATAGAAGTGATTAAAAACCCACACCCCACACACACACCCACCCCCCCAAAACCCAAAAACCACCACACAACACAACACAACCCCCAAACACCCAAAACAAAAACCACACAACACCACACACAAACACACAAAAAACCCCCCCCCCCCCCCGAAAAAACACACACCACACACAAAATAAAAAGTATTTCTATAGCCTACAGCGGAAGCCAGTAATCCCAGATTTCAGCAATCCAAATAGGATTCAAAGATTAAATAATCCCAAATGAAAAGAAATACGTCGCAACTTTTTGATTGCAAAGTAATTTTCAAAAGATTGGGGGGGGTAAAATTTTTATTCACTTCACTGTAATATGTATTGTATCTCTAAACCCTCAGTGAATTAAATTTGACAAACACAACAAACACACACACAACCCCCAAACCCAAACACCACACACACAAAAACCCACAAACACACACACACAAAAACAACCCAAAAAAAACAAAAAAAAACCCAAAAAACCACCCCACAAAAAAAAAAAAAAAAAAAAAAAAAAAAAAAAAAAAAAAAAAAAAAAAAAAAAAAAAAAAAACAAAAAAAAGGGAAAAAAAAAAAACCCCCCCCCAAGCCCCCTTTTTCTAAACATTCTATTCCATTAAAATTTTTAAAAATAAAAAATTTTAAATTTTTTTTTTATTTTAAATATATATAAAATTTATATATAATATAAAAAAGAGAGAGAGAGAGAGAGAGAGAGAGAGAAGAGAGAGAGAAAGAGAGAGAGAGAGGAGAATTTTAGATTTTAATAAAATAGGCCCGCCGGAATTGTGCTTTCTTCCTACACACGGTTCTATCCCCCGATTAGGGGAGTTTTTAAAAAATGTAAAAAATTGGGTTTTCCCCGTCACCTTCTCTCGCAAATGAGGGGGCGAATATTAATGGAAATGCGGGAAAAATGTCTTTTCATATTTGAACTACGTGAATTGTAAAGACCAGCTGTATTTCAGATTTTAAACTTAAAAACATTGACTGAGTTTTCCCCAATTATCAATCGCTCTTTGTTTTTCCTAGTATTTTTTTTTTATATAATTTTTCATTATCATCGCGAGAAATGAATTCTAAAAAGTGCGAGTATTGCCCCATTTCCTGTTTTAATGGGAAATTGCGATTTTAAGAAAATCTTGAAATATTTTTTTTTTTACAACGTGCCCATGGAAAAAACATTTGGAAATTTTAGTAAATATATGGCTAATTTTTTAATTGTTCCCCCGTAAGCTTATAGCATTTTTTGTAAAATTCCCTTTCCCTTTTTACTTTTTATTTAACCAAAACTTTAAATTTTGTACTTCTTTTTATTTTTATCCATGTGGGGTTTCGATATATATATTAAATTTTTATTATATATATATAAAATATATAATATTATATTATAAATATATATAATATGTGTGTGTGGTGTGGTTGTGGGGTGTGTGTGGTGTTGTGGTGTGTGTGTGGTGTGTGGTTTTTTCTATAAATAATATTTTATATATTATATATATATAATATCTTATATATATATAAAATATTTATACATAATTATTTATGTATAATATATATAATCTGCTAATAACAAGGCAAATTTGGTTTTTATTTACGTTTGGTTTAGTAATCCCCCCCCAAAAAAAGGGGGGTCCACCGGAACAGGGTTTTTCCGGACGATTTTCCCCTGAGCTGTAACCAATTTTTGACGCGAAGGACAAACCGATACTGAAGCATTAAATTCTATGATTTTATTAATAAGGCATACATATAATATAAATATTATAATATATTTATATATTTTATATATATATATATAAATTTTATATATTTATTATATATAAATTTTTTTTTTTTTTTTGTGTGTGTGTGTGTTTGGTTTGGTGTGTGTTTGTTTGGTGGGTGTGTGGTGTTTTATTTAAATTAAATAATATATATTAATTATTAAAAAATTATTATTATATATTATATATATCTTTAATATAATATAAATTATAATTTTATATTATATATATATATATTTTTATTTTTTATATTCTAATTTTTATGTTGTGTATTTATATATATATTATATATATATATATATATTTTTTATATTTTA
>NC_051411.1:2521983-2527495 GCF_015228065.2 Penaeus monodon
AAAATTTGAAAAAGGGGAAAAAAAAAAAACCCAAGGAAAAAACCCCAAAGAAAAATTTTAAAAATTTAAAAATTTAATTTTTTTTTTTAAAAAAAATTAAAAAATTTTAAAAAATTTTAAAAAAAAAATATTTTTAAATTTTTTTTAATTAAATTTTTTCATTTTTTTTAAAAAATTAAAAAATTTAAAAAAAAATTTTTTTTTAAAAAATTAAATTTTTTTTAAAGTTTTTTATAACCCCTTTTTGTGGGAAAAAGGTTTTTCAAATTGGAAATTCCTTAAATTTTTTTTAAATTTTTCAATACCAAATCCTTTTATCATAACTTTGAAAAAGCCATTTTAAAAAACGTATATAAAAACCTTCATTCCTTTTTTCCAAACCCTCAAATCCAACCTACCCAAAAAATTTCTCTCTCTCTCTCCCCTCCCCCTTTCCTCCTCCCCTTTCCCCCTCCTCCTCTTCTCTCCTCCTTCCTCTTCCTTTTCTCTCTTCTCTCCTTCCTCCTCCTTCCTCTTTTTTCTTTTTTTCTCTCTCTCCCTTTTTCTCTCTCTCTCTCTCCCTTATTTTCCTTTCATCTTTCATTCTACTTCTTCTATCCTTCCTTTTCTTTTTTTTTCCTTATTATCCCCTTTTTATTATCTAAAATAATTTTCCCCCATAAAATAATTTTTTTTTTTTTTTTATAATTTTTAAAAAATAAATTATAATTTTTTTAATTATTTTTTCAATATTTATCTATCAATGCAACAACCCCACCCCAAAACATCCCAACCCAACCCAAACCCCACAACCTCTAAACTTTATTTTTTTTTTTTTTATTTTATTCTATTCTTTCTCTTTTTCTAAAATTATATTATATATTATATATATATATATATATATTATTATATATATATATATATATATATATATATAAATTTATTAAATAAAATATACTTTAAAAATTTATTTTTTTTTTTTTTTTTTTTTTTTTTTTTTTTTTATATTTTTTTTTTTATTAAAATATATATAAATATATTTTTTTTTTTTTTGGTGTTTGTAAAAATACACTAAACTACACACCCCCACAACAACACACACCAACCCCCCACACCCCCACAAAACACACCCAAAACAACCCCACAACAATCTATTTAAATTTTAAATTTCAAATTTTATAAATAATCTAATAAATATATATAAATTGACATTTTGTGACGCACAACTAAACACCCAGAAACCACACCAAAAAAGGAGGAAATTTGGTCTTACTGAATTCTTAATTTTCCTTTTTTTTTTTTTAAATCCAAATTCCTTTTAAATTTTCCAAAAAAAAAAAAAAAAAAATATATCATAACATGTGATTCGGTTGTTATTTTTCCCCTCATAAAAGTATTTAAGACCCCCCCCCCCCCCCCCCCCCAGCATCAAACATGAAAATATATAAACCCTCTTTACCCGGAAAATGTAGGATTAAAGCTTAACAAACAAGGGTCACCATACTGCCATAAAAGGGCTTTACCCGCGAAATGGTTCTGAGACCCCTTTTTCGTTGCTTGGCCCTGTTTAAACACAAACGGAACAAAAACCGAAAGCGCAAACATTTGAAGGAAAACTGTTGCAAAAGGCGTCTATTTATACCTACCTACTTACGATGTAGGTTTTGCATATGCACACAAAACCCCACACACACACACACACAAACACAAACACACAAACACACCAAAACACACACACACAACACACACACAAACCAAACACACACACCCCACCCACACACACACAAAACAACAAAACACACACCACCACCCACACACCACACACACAAACCACACATATATATATTAAAATATATATTATATTAAATATATATTATATATATTTATATATAAAAATTAAAATTTTGTGTGTGTTTTGGTGTGGTGTGTGTTATAGATATATTTTGTAGTATGTATGATATGAATACTACTAGCATAATATAATTATATATATATTTATTTAATATATATATAATATATATTAATTATATATATATATAATTTTAATAATATATCCTATATTATATATATATATTAAAATTAAATAAAATAATATATATATATATATAATAATTATATTTATTTATACAACTTACAATATACATATATTTTATAATATTTTAATATATATATATTTAAAATATAATTATATATATATATATATTTATATATATATAATATAATATAAAATTTTAATTACATAGTGGTGTGTGTGTGTGTGTGTGTGTGTGGTGGTTGTGTGTGTGTGTGTGTTTATAATTTCTAACATATAAATATATATAATTTTATGTTTAAAAATATTTTAATATATATAAGTTTATGTATGTAAAAAATTTACTAATCATGTATCATTATTTTTCTATCTATCTATCTATCTACTATTATCTATTTTATTATATAATTATTAATATGTATAGTTAAATAATATATATAATTTTTTATATATATAATATATATAATATAAAATTTTATATATATTTTATACATATAATAATATAATATATTCTTAAAAAAAATGGACGTATCAATTCATTTGTGTTGAGGGGAGCGGGCTTAAGCCTCACAATAGGCCTAATAATTATAATTAATTTTTTTTCCCAGGTATCGCTGGGGCTATTCCCTAAAGCGACGGCAATTCTAGAAAAATCGAATGCCCCTTTATGTCCGACTTTCAATGAATGAAAGGAAAACAGGAGCCGGGGAAAAGAAAAATAACATGCATTTTTGAAAATAAATTTATATATATATTATATATATATTATATATATATATATATTTATATAATATATATATATATATTATATTATATATAATATAATTAACACAGAATACACAGAGAAAAAAACCCCACCAGAAAATTTTTTACATGCAAACACACACACACACAACACACACCACAAAACCCCAACCCCCACACACACAAAACATACAAAAAAAGGCATTCACAAATAACACACGCCCATATTATAATATAATTTATAATATATATATATAATATTATAAAATATATATATATATTAAAAAAAAAAACAATATTTATATAAATTTTATTTATATAATATATATATTTATATATAAATATATATATTTTATATAATTATAATATTATATATATATATATTATATATATAATATATTAATGTATATATAATAAGTATATATATATAATATATATTTATATTATAATATATATATAATATATATATATATATATATATTTGTGTGTGTGTTTTGTGTGGGGTGTGTGTGTGTGTGTGTGGGGGTGTGTGTGTACACACAAACACAAACACACACACGCACAAACACACGCACACACCCACACACACACACACACACACACACACACACATACACGCACACACACGCACACACACACATACACACACACACACATATTATATATATATATATATATATATATATATTTATATATGTGTGTATATATAAAGATATATAATTATATATGTATATATAAATATATATGTATATGTATATATATATATATACATATTATATATATATTATATATATATATATATATATATATATATATATATATATATATATATATATATATATATATATACATATATATATATATATATATATATATATATATATATATATATATATATATATATATATATATATATATATATATATATATATATATATAAGGAAGAGGGAAGGGGACCGGTGGGACTGCAGCAATCACCGAGACATTACACTACTCAGGATACAGGGCAAGGGTCTCGTTCATATCCTTCTGAGACGTATCAGAGACCACCTGCTGAATCAACAGAGGCCGGAGCAATCTGGATTCACTCCTGGTAAGTCCACAATAGACCGCATCCTGACGCTTCGAGTCATTGTGGAGCACAGTCGTGAGTTCGGACGTGGGCTGCTTGCAGTTTACATCGACCTCGAGAAGGCGTTAGATAACGTGCATCGGGAATCTCTCTGGGAGATCCTGAGACTAACAGGAATTCCAACAAGGATTATTGGATAAATAGCAAGTTTGTATACTGGTACTGAAAGTGATGTAAAGTGTGGTGGGAGCCTGTCGAGCTTCTTTCCTGTTAGTTCAGGAGTGAGGCAAGGCTGTGTTCTTGCACCAACACTTTTCAACACTTGCATGGACTGGATACTGGGTAGAGCTACTGTCCAAAGTCACTGTGGAGCAACTCTGGGCAATATCAAGGTTACAGACCTTGACTTTGCTGATGATGTTGCTATTCTATCTGAATCTCTGGAAACCTTAGTGGCGGCTCTTGAAGCAAAGCCCCTGGGGCTAGAGGTCTCCTGGACCAAGACCAAGATCCAGGACTCTGTGGGGCCTGCTAGGAGATCCTGTTCAGTCGGTACGTGCTTGTGGTGAGAACATCGAGGTCACAGAGAGCTTTTTATACTTCTGCTGTTCATGACTCATGGGTGTCAGACCAAGATGTCAGTAGAGGGATTGGCTTGGCAGCAGGGGTCATGAAATCTCTCGACAAGAGTATTTGGAGCTGCCGGTACCTGTGCAGAGGGACAAGCTACGTGTCTTCAAGGCCCTGATGCTGCCAATTTTACTTTACGGCAGTGAAATCTGGACGCTAACTTGTGCTTTGGAATCTTGTCTTGATGCCTTTTTTAACAGATCCTCGCGCTGGATTATGGGGTACAATTGGCGGGACTATGTGTCTAACCAACGGTGTCAGGACCTGTTACTTGCACAATCCGTGATCACCAACTCAGGCTAGACGGCTACCTGTCTCGTTTCACACAGGAAGCTGCTGCCCACCAGGTTCTCTCAAGACAACTCTGGGTGGAGGAAGCCTGTGGGACAACCTAGGAAGTCGTGGCTTGGAGAGACCGATCATATATATATATATATATATATATATATATATATATATTATATATATATATATATATATATATAATATATATATATATATATGTGTGTGTGTGTGTGTGTGTGTGTGTGGTGTGTGTGTGTGTGTGTGTGTACACACACACACACACACACACACACACACACACACACACACACACACCACACACACACACACACACACATATATATATATATATAATTATATATATAATATATATATATATATATATATATATATATATGTATGTATGCATGTATGTATACACACATTCACACACACACACACACATATGTATGTGTACGTGTGTATTTAAGAGAAACATAATAACTCCATCTGTGCGGTTTACACAAATCCCCAGCCTTTGCAAGCACAAATTCATTGCTAAAACAAGCCTCTCCTTTCCTCTCCAGCGTTGTGCCTCTCTTGCCAACACAGAGCAATAACCTCAGGCAAAGTTTGGCGTCTTGCTAATTAACATCAACCGTAATAACATAAATTCAGGCATAACAAGGTCTAAAATGTTAATTATACCGACGTAATAACAAACCTTATCATACTGAGCTCCACGATAGAGATTTTCGTTCTAATCCTCGCGATCATCTGCACAAGGTATG
>NC_051411.1:2527595-2530095 GCF_015228065.2 Penaeus monodon
ATTTAAATATATATAAAATTTTATATATATATTTTAAAATATAAAAATAAAATATATATATATTAATATATATATATTCGGTGGTTAGATCAGGCAAGGGTGGTACTGCCATATAACATCTCAGTAATTAATTGAGAGAGGCCTATGTCCTGCAGTGGAATGAATGGCTGTAAAAAAAAAGAAGAAGAAAAAAGAAATGTATACACACACACAGACACACGCACGTGTGCGTGTGTATGTGTGTGTGTGTGTGTGTGTGTGTGTGTGTGTGTGTGTGTGTGTGTGTGTGTGTGTGTGTGTGTGTGTGTATGCATGTTTATCTACCTCTCTCTCTCTCTCTCATTATATATTCATATGATATAATATATTAATATATTATAGTATATATATATTATAGATGTATGATATATATATATATATATATATATATTATATATATATATATGTATTATATATATATAATTAGTAGATATATATATATATACACAATATATAAATGCATATGAATAATAGTATATAATATATATATAGTATATATATATATATATATATAGTATATTATAATATGTGTGTGTGTGTTGTGTTTGTGTGTGTATATATATCTATATATTTATATATATACATATATATATATATATATTGTATATATATGTACATATGTATATATATGCATATATCTACACACACACACACACACACACACACACACACACACACACACACACACACCACACACATATTATATATATATATATATATATATATATAATATTTATATATATATGTATATAGTATATATATATATATATATATATATCTGTAAATATATATATTTATATGTATATATATGTATGGTTATATATATTGATATATCATTATATCTATCTATCTATATATATATATATATATATATATATATATATATATATATTATATATATATAATAATATATATATATATGAAAAGGAGAGAGAGAGAGAGAGAGAGGGGAGAAGAGAGAGAGAGAGAGAGAGAGAGAGAGAGAGAGAGAGAGAGAGAGAAAGAAAGAGAAATAATTACACACACACATGCACACACACACACACACACACACACGTGCGTATTTTAAAAAAAGTTTTAGAAAGAGAGATTGAGACTTTAATACATTTTACCAAGCATTAACTTAAGAATATAAAGCACAATACGTATTAAGAAATAAATCTGTAAGAGTATTTGGCGAGGATGACCGCAGCAAATGCACAGCTGAGCCGCATTTTCTCTCATATACACTCGGTTTTTATTTGTTTTAAGTAGATTCGTTGCAATATTCCAAATACTGCAAGCTGTTGAGAATTATTAAATGGTATTGAAATTCACACATCGATCACTTAAAATGACTGTTGTACATATATCTTGTGCAAAATTGGTCTTCGTTTATTTGCATGAAATTTCTCACTGAAAGCAATTCTTGGAGGCAAATCGATTGAGAAAACAGCAGTGGAATTCCCTAAATTCGAGCAGTACAAGCCATTTCACTATTAACAGCTGAGTGATTCCTGTAAGGCAAAGTTCGGAGAGCAAGCACGAATGAAAATGAGGAGAGAGGAGGATGATAAGGAGAGAGGGAAATTATTTTCATCTGGCAGTCACAGGAAATCCACTTCTGCCAGGATAAAAAGGGAACTGGATTCTGATTTGCTGGAAAGTCGGGCGTGTCCCTCGACACACAGACGCAGAAACGTGTGTATGTATGTGTATGTATGTGTACATAGAAAAAGATATATATATATATATATATATTATATTATATAAAATATATAATATATATATGTGTTGGGTGTGTGTGTGGGGTGTGTGTGTGTGGGTTTGTGTGTGTGTGTATAAATGTAAATTTATACAATGTATATATATATATATATATATATATATATAATATTTTATAAATATAAATATATATATATATATATATATATTATATATATATATGAAATATATAATATATACATATATATATATATTATTATAATATATAATATATATTTTATACATTATATTATATATATATATATATATATATATATATATATATATAAACAAACAGATATATATATAAAAAATTGTGTGTGTGTGGGGTGTGGTGTGGTGTTGTGTGTGTGTGTGTGTGTGTGTGTGTGTGTGTGTGTGTGTAAATATAAATTTATACAATACACATATATATATTATTAATATATATTATATATATATAATATATATATATAATATATATATATATATATATAAAATAAAATTGTATATATATATATGTTATATATATAATATATAACTTTTAAAATTTATATATAATTATATTATTATATATATTTATTTATATATTATTATATATATGTGTGTGTGTGTGTGTGTGTGTGTGTGTGTGTGTGTGTGTGTGTGTGTATGTGTTCTTCTACTGAAGTAAGTCCAAGTAATGCCTTTCTAAGCACTAATTACAGCCACAAAAAAGTAAAAAAGTAAAAAAAAAAAA
>NC_051411.1:2555095-2557595 GCF_015228065.2 Penaeus monodon
AGTGTTGGTGCAAAGCGAAACACAGCCTTGGCCTCACCCGCAATTAAAGGGAAGAAAGTTTGGACCTACCACCACCCCCACTTACAGCACTTTCATTTACCAGTATAGAGGGCTATGCCTATCAGCAACAATCTTTGGTCGGAATTCCCCTATGTCCTCAGGATTTCTCCCAAAAGCGATTCCCGATGCACTGAGTCAAAAACGCCTTCTGAGGTCGATGTAGGCTGCGAGGACAAACCAACGCACCAAACTCACGACGATTCCACAATTACTCAACGCGCTAGTATTTAACGGTCTATTGTCGGAACTTGCCAGAGTAAATCCAGACTGCCCTCGGTTCTCTGATGCCCAGTAGTGGTGCGGATACGTTTCACGAAGGATGTGGGCGGAGGAACCTACTGCCTGGTATGCTGAGCAGTCGTAATGCCACGGTAGTTGCCTACATCCCAACGATCTCCTTTTCCCTCCAGAGAGGATAGACCACGGCCCTCAGCCAGGTCAGGGGGAATGTACCCAGACTGCCATATGGCAGTTCAGGACTGTATGCAGCCCCGAGCCATAGGTTCATTCCCCAGCCTTTTAGCAAGTAGCAGGGGATATCACTATGCCTGCAGCTTTCCCACTCTTCAGCTTGGCAAATCGCCAGCCTAACCTCTGTTTAAGGTAGGAGGCCTCCTCGACTGATGGGTGGGCACGGCCACAGGCACTGGACATCGCTTGCATCCAAGCTCACAGTTTAGGAGGGGTCACCTGGTACAACTCGCATTCAAAAATACTCAGCCCAAAACGCTCACTGAACCCCAAACATGATCTGAGGCATGTCTGTCCATCCGCTGATCGCGACTGCCAGTTCATCTAGTGAGGAGGCTTTAGGGTTTCAGTTTTCCTCAGGGTCTTGGTAGGCGGGCGCGAAGGTCATGTTACCAAGAACTGGCCTTACGACTCTCATCAGCAAGGTTCCTGATGAACTGCTATCCTTGTCCCTTAATCAGCCGTTGTCAAGCCCTAGCCACCAGGAACGACCACCCCCCCCAAGACTTGATTCCCATTCAGCCGAGCTTACGACACGACTTCAGTGGCCTCTTAATGTCGTTCCAGAGGAGTGGAATTCTGCTTGTCCTTGGGAGTACGCAATGGACTCCTGAAGCTGCTTTGAGTGATTGTTATTACGCGCTTGAAGGAACTCCCCACAGAGCCAAAACTGCGGTCCGTCACGGTTGCCTGTGGTTCTGGATGAGTCAGGAGGACTGCATGGCGAACCCACGCGCACACTCCCCTTCTTAAGCTGTCCAAGTGAAACACCTTAGTGGTTGGCACTTGAGAAGGGACGGAGGAGTTTGAAAGTAGGACCCGCAGGGTAGCCACAAGCAGGCCTATGGTACGGGCTGCCACAGAACTCGGCACTCTGGTAACAACTCTTGCAGTTCTGCGGAGATTCCTCCATAGTGTGCTAAACGAGAATGTGGTCGATCTCCTTGCGGCCAATGTACCCGTTATCGCTGTACCAATGGTCCAGCGATGCGGGTTAGGAGCGATGGTACCAGGAGAGAGATCTCTGTTTCTGCGGACCTAGCAAAGTCCCGGAGAAGTGAGGCTATTCTCGCCTGCCTCGGATCAGCCCTCCCGAGCCCATGGGGGCCGACAGGGGACATTCTCGTAGCCAGCTCGGTCACAGCCGGATTACCGCATTGAAGTCCGCCCAAGAACAATGCTGAATATCTCGCGGGGGGCCAATAGTCTGCCACAGATGCGAGTCTTGGCAAAAAAACGCCTCTTTCACATCAATCCTTATATAATTGGTAGGGCGGAGTACAGCAATAAAGAGACAAGAAGCCAAAAAGCATGCTTCAGACTCAATGCATAATAACGCTCATCAAACCGGTGTCACCTCGACTCACACGGGCTGAGTTGACTGGAGATTAGGCCTAGTGGCCTACACCTGGGAGGTATCGGTGACCATCGTGCGGCCCGACCAATAGTAGGTGTAACCACCTACAATGATCGCCTGACACTACCAGGTCTTTCTCACCTTTTTTTCCCCCCCCCCCCACCCCCCCACCCGAGAGGACAGCCACCTCAACTCCCAGTCGGTTCAATTCCCGCGATAGCCCAGAGGTAAACCGTTCATCCTTGCCACAAGGACTGGATCGTTCCAAGCACCCTACCCGGACAGCATGGCCTGAGATTAAGCCTTGGGAGGTCACTCCGGTATCACGCCACCTCTGCCCGCCCCCGCGAACAACCCCAAATTAAAAGGCGGTCGGAGGCTGTGGGACCGCCCATCCAACCCATGTGGGGTACCGATCGGCTTTAGCCCCACAAGCTTCAATGGTGGTTGGCGCCTGACGGGGCGCAGGCGAGCGACGAGTAACTCTCGTTCCCTTAAACCTAGCCCCCACCCGACATTTGCCCTCCCCAGCTGGGGAACCCACAGACCCGCCTTACTTGCCTGGGTCGGGAGGACACACACCTCCCCCCAGCATTTCCATCTTATTTTTGA
>NC_051411.1:2590095-2597595 GCF_015228065.2 Penaeus monodon
GATAAGAGACTAACACTAGCATACTCCACTAAGCTATTTAGATTCAGCCTGAGCGCGTTTGGTTATCTTCGAGGATCAGTTCATTTCCACTTCAATAGGTGATTACTTCATTGCTCACGAACTTATGTATTGCCTGAATATTCTTCCTATCTATCTACCTGTATGTCTATGCATCTATTTATCAATTGTTCTCTCTGTCCCTCTCTGTATGTATGCGTGTGTTTGTGTGTGTGTGCGCGTGTGTGTGCAAGCAAAGGCCTGTGTATACATCTGCTGTCACGGCCTTGTTCATCACTGGATTGTTTCATTTCCACTTCAGTAGGTGACTACTTCATTGCTTACAAAGCTATGCATTGTCTGGATATTCTCCCTCTCTTTCTGTCTGCCTACTTATTTGTCTGTTTATTCATTTATCAATTCTTTTGTCCTGTCTGTCTGTCTCTGTCTCTCTCTCATTCTATCTGTGTGTGTGTGGCTGGGTCTGGTGTGTATTTGTGTGCGTGCGTGTGCAAGGAAAGGCCTGTAGAAACGTCTGCTGCTACAGCCTAGTTCATCATCTCCGATTTCCATAATTCCAAAACAGGACTTGAACAGGCACCCAGCAACAATGCGGACGCTCCTTGATTAGACTCCGCCTTCGCATGTTCTCGGCCGCCCGCATAGAGCTTTCAAATGCCAACCCAATGCGAGTGTTTACGTCATGGCTTTCCTTTTGAGGAATATACGTTCTCAGAATAACACTATTATCTTAGAAAAAGAAGGTATGTCCATTAATGATAAACACTTCCTATTTTGCTTCTCTGTGGAGTGTGTTGGTTGCGAAGGACGTCTGTGTGTGATGGCTTCTTCAATAGATCTTAGTTGGCTGTTGTAGGTTACTCTTTTATCAATATATTGATATGTGTTTTCCAAATGCATAAAAGAGATTTCCCTTTTTATCGTTTAAGATGAGGAAGTAATATTTTCCATAAAATTAGCAACTCATGATGAAATGCATGTTAGGTTTCTAATAAGATGGGTCTTGTCAAGTACAAAGTGATGAAAAATATGAAATGCTTACCTTTTCACCTCTTTTCACCTCTTGCGATGTTCGATGCTAATGAAGGATTTGACCATTTTTGATACTGTTAATGCCAGGGGTAAAGATTTTAGATATTAATAACTGGAACGGAGTGGGATTAACTGTCATAGACAATTTGAGCGTCACTCGATGCAGAGGATTAATTCAACTTCAGTTAAAAATAAAAGCATTTTATGGTTGTAGGAAGTGTAACTGGCTATGAAGCAACACTGCAATCCTATTAAGGTAATACTAAAATGCATGTTATTGCTCTCTGAAAATATCTGATGTCTCACTGGATGCGTTCATTGTGCGCACACACACGTATATACACACACACGTATATACACACATACTGATATATATAATGATAAAATGATGATCCTAGTAATAATAATAATAGTAATAATATTGCTAGTAATGATAATATTAATGAGAGTTATAAGGATAGTAATATTACTAATAACAACAAAGAAAAAATTGATAACGAGTGTATGTATGCATATGTGTGTGTTGTATGTATACATGTTTTACATATATTTGTCTATATATATTTCCACTTCAATAGGTGATTATTTCATTATTCACGAACTTATGTATTGCCTGAATATTCTCTCTATCTGATTTATTTGTCTATGCACCAATTTATTTATCAATTCTCTCTCCCTACTTGTTTGTCTGTGTGTGTGTGCGTGTGTGAGCAAGCAAAGGTCTATGTATACATCTGCCACGGCCTAGTTCATCGTCTTCGATTTCCATAATTCCAAAACAGGACCTGAACTGGCGCCCAGCACCAATGCGGACGCTCCCTGATTAGACTCCGCCTCGCATGTTGTCTGCCGCCCGCATGGAGCTTTGAAATGCCAAGCCAATACGAGTGTTGAGGTCATGCTTTTCAATTCGAGGAATTCGTTCTCAGATTAACACCGTTATCTTGTGCCCAGCAATGATAAACACTTCCTATTTTGCTTCTCTGTGGAGTGTGTAGGTTACGAAGGACGTGTGTGTGTGATGACTTCGTTAACAGGTCTAGTTGGCTGTCGCAGGTCACTCCATTATTAATAGATTGGGATGTGTTTTCGAAATGCATAAAAGTGATTTCTTTTTTAGCATTTAAGAGAGTCGTTAACAGATCTTAGTTGGCTATTGTAGGTCACTCTATTATTTTGTGCATTTTCCAAATGCATAAAAGTGATCTTTCTTTTTACCAATTAAGTGGCAGTAATATTTTCCAATTTAGTTAGCAACTCATGAGGGAAATGCATGCTAGGCTCCTAATAAGAAGGATCTTGTCAATTAAGAGGTGACGAAATTATTCTAAAAAATATGAAATGCTTAACTTTTCACCTCCTGCGATGTTCGATGCTAAGGAAAGATTTGACCATTTTTGATCAATTGTAAATGCCAGATTTTAAATAATAATAACTGGAACGGAGTGGGATTAACTGTCATAGACAATTTGAGCGTCACTCGATGCAGAGGATTAATTCAACTTCAGTTAAAAATAAAAGCATTTCATGGTTGCAGGAAGTTTAACTGGCTATGAAGCAACACTGCAATCCTGTTAAGGTGATACTAAAATGCATGTTATTGCTCTCTGAAAATATCTGATGTCTCACTGGATGCGTTTATTTGAGCACACACACGTACACACATACCGATATATATATATATATATATATATATATATATATATATATATATATATACAACATGTATGATGTAATAAAGATGATCCTAGTGATGATAATAATATTTCTAATAATGATAATATTTATGATGACAATGATAATAATAATGATAGTTATGATAATCATGAGAATTATAATGATAGTAATATTACTAATAATAAGGACAATATTGATAACGAGTGTATGTATGCACATGTGTGAGTGGGTGTGGGTGTATGTATGTATACATGTATGTATGTATATTTGTCTATTTGTGTGTGTAAGCGTATACAGTCCTTATCGATATAGAGAAGAAATTAACACTACTTCGTCTGATTATCTTTGAGGATCGGTTTATTTCGACTTCGATAGACAACGAACTTATGTATTGCTTGAACATTCTTTCTTTATCCACTTATTTGTCTATGTATCTATTTATCAATTCCCTCTCCCTCCTTGTTTGTCCGTGCGTGCGTGCGTGTGTGAGCAAGCAAAGGCCTGTGTATACATCTGCAGCGGTCTAGTTCATCGCCTCCGATTTCCATAATTCCAAAACAGGACCTGAACTGGCGCCCAGCACCAATGCGGACGCTCCCTGATTAAACTCTTTGCATGTTCTCTGCCGCCCGCATGGAGCTTTGAAATGCCAACCCAATACGAGTGTTTACGTGATTTCCTTTCGAGGAATATACGTTTTCAGATTCACATATTCTTTTAGATGTGCCCATCAATGATAAACACTTCCTACTTTGCTTCTCTGAGGAGTGTGTTGGTTGCGAAGGACGTCTACGTGTGATGGCTTCGTTAACAGATCTCAGTTGGCTGTTGGAGGTCAGTCCAGTTATTGATAGATTGAGATGAGTTTTCCAAATGCATAAAAGTGATTTTCCTTTCTAGCGTTTAAGGATATTTTCCATATTAGTTAGCAATTCATGAGGAAATGCATGTTAGGCTTCTAATAAGATGTAAATAGTGATGAAATTATTTTTAAGAATCTAAGATACATTTTCACTTCTTTCGATGTTCAATAATAATGAAGGATTTAAATGTTGTTGATATTGTAAATATCAGAGATAAAGACTGAAAATATTAATAAATGGGATGGAGTAGGATTAACCATTATTGATAAGTTGAAGATCACCCAATGCAGAGGAATGATTTACTTTCAATCAAAAATAAAAGCATTTCATGGCTGCAGGGAGTGTCATTGTCTAAGAAGCAACACTGCAATCCTATTACGGCAATGCTAAAATGGTTGCTATTGCTCTCTGAAAATATCTGATGTCTTACTGGATGCGTTTATTGTGCACACGCACACACACACACGGGCACACACACATGATTATATATATATATATCTTTATAATAATAATGATTTTAGTAATAATGATAATAATAATAGTGCTAGTAATAATAATGATAATAATTATAATGACAATAATACTAATAATAAGGACAATAATAATGATAATAATAATGATAACGATAATAATAACAATGATAATATAATAGCATTAATAATAATAATAATACTGATAATAAGAATGATAATACTAATAATGATTATGATGATATCCAAAGATAATATTGATAATAATGAGTGTATGTATGTAAATGCGTTTGTTTGTGTTTATGTGTTTGTGTGTGTGTGTGCGTGTGTGTGTCTGTATTTATGTATGTATGCAAGTACATACGCATGCATGTGTGTATGTATATTTGTTTAATTGTACGTATGAGCGTCTACAGTACTTACTGACATAGAGAAGAGAATAACAGTGTTATACTCCACCAAGCTATTTGTACTCAGCCTGAGCGCGTTCGATTATCTTCGAGGTTCGGTTTATTTCCACTTCAATCAATTGCTCACGAACCTATGTACTGCCTGAATATTCTTCCTCTATATCTGCTCTGTTTATGTATCTATTTATCAATTCTCTCCTCTATCCCTCTCTCTATCTCTGTATTTGTGTGCGCGTGCACGCGCGTGTGTGTGTGTGTGTAAGCAAAGCTTGTATGCTGCCACGGCCTAGTTCATCATCATCGATTTCCATAATTCCAAAACAGGACCTGAACTGGCGCCCAGCACCAATGCGGACGCTCCCTGATTAGACTCCGCCTCGCATGTTGTCTGCCGCCCGCATGGAGCTTTCAAATGCCAACCCAATACGAGTGTTTACGTCATGGCTTTCCTTTCGAGGAATATACGTTTTCAGATTCACATATTCTTTTAGATGTGCCCATCAATGATAAACACTTCCTATTTTGCTTCTCTGTGGAGTGTGTAGGTTACGAAGGACGTCTGTTCGTGATGGCTTCGTAAACAGGTCTTAGTTGGCTGTTGTAGGTCACTCCATTATTAAGAGATTGATTAGTGTTTTCGAAATGTTTAAAATGCGATTTTCCTTTTTAGTGTTTAAGAAGATCGTTAACATATCTTAATTGGCTCTCGTAGGTTACTCCATTGTTAATGGTTTGAGATGTGTTTTCAGAATGCATAAAGGTGATTTTCCTTTTTAGCGTTTAAGAAATGGCAATAATAATTTCCATATTATCAACTCGTGAAATGAAATGATGAAATACATGTTAAGTTTCTAATAAGAATCTCGCCAAGGAAAAATCTGAAATGCTTACATTTTCGCCTCTTTTAACCTCTTGCGATGTTCGATACTAATGAAGGTTTTGACGATTTTTAATATTGTTAATACAAGGGGTAAAGATTTTGAATATTAATAACTGGAACGGAGTGGAATTAACCATCATAGATAAGCTGCAGGTCGCCCAATGCACAGGTTTAATAGCATGTTATTTCTCTCTGAAAATATCTAATGTCTCACTGGATGCGTTTATTGTCTACACACGCGCGCGCACACACATACCTATATATCTATCTATCTATCTATCTATCTATCTATCTATCTATCTATATGATAATTATGCTTTTAGTAATAGTGATAATAATAATGATAATATTGCTAGTTATGATAATGATAATAACTAATGACAATAATGATAATAATAATAAGAGTAATGATAATGATAATAATAACATTAATTATATTGATAATAATAATAATAATAATAATGATAATGATAATGACAGTAATATTAACAACAACAATAAAGATAATGACATTAATGAGTGTATGTATGTATATGTGTGCGCATGCACGTATGTGTATGTGTGCATATGTGTGTGTATGTATGTATACATATAAATATATACGCATGCAAGTATGTATTTATGCATTTGTGTGTATGGGCGTATACAGTCGTTACTGATATTGAGGAGAATATAAGAAATACTCCACGAAGCTAGTTAGACGCAGATTAGCTCGCCTGAATATCTTCGGGGATTGGTTTATTTCCACCTCGATAGGGGATTACTTCATTGCTCACGAACCTATTATTGGCTGGATATTCAACCTCTCTTTACATCTATCTACTTATTTGTCTATATATCTATTTATTTATTATTTATTCTCACCTTATGTCTGTGTGTATATATTTCTATCTACCTGTGTGTGTGTTTAGGTGTGGTGTGTGTTTGTGTGCGTGCGTGTGCAAGCAGAGGCCTGTGTAAACATCTGCCGCTGCTGAACTGGCACCAATGCGGACGCTCCCTGATTTAGACCCGCATAGAGCTTTGAAATACCAACTCAATACCAGTATTTACGTCATGGCTTTCCTTTCGAGGAGTATGTATTATTTTAGGTGTGCCCGTCAATGATAAACACTTCCTATTTTGCTTTCTGGGATGTGTGGTTGCGAGCACTCGTGTGTAGGTCGTAATGCTTAGTTGGATTGAGATCACTCAATATTATTATTGATATGGTTTTCAATGCAAAAGTGATTTCCCTTTTTACCGTTTAAGAAGAAGAAATATTTTCTATATTAGTTAGCATTAGTCATGATGAAATGCATGTTAGGCTTTTAATGAGAAGGATCTCGTCAAGTAAAAGATGATGAAATTATTTTTTCAAAATATGAAATACTTACCTTTTCACCTCTTGCCATGTTCGATGCTAATGAAGGATTTGACGATTTTTTGATATTGTAAATGCCAGGGGTAAAGATTTTAAATATTAATAACTAGAACAGAGTTGAAGGTCACTCGATGCAGAGGATTAATTAAATTTCAAGTAAAAATAAATGCATTTCATGGTTGCAGGGAGTGTCACTGCCTATGAAGCACACGCTCTATAGGCAATGTAAATGTATCTATTGCTCCGTGAAAATATCGATGTCTTACTGGTGCGTTTATTGTGCGCACACAAGCAAAACATACACATACCTGTATAGCCATATGTATAATAATAATGATAATAATAATGATGATGATCTGTATATTTGATGTAACAATGGGCTAGAATGACTATATGACAATAATAATAATGACAATGATAATGACAATAACAATAATAACAATGATAATAATAATAATAATAATAATAATAATAATAATAATAATAATAATAATAATAATAATAATAATAATGATATAATAATAATAATAGTAATAATAATAATAATAATAACGATAATAATAATGATTATGATAATATCAATAATAACAATAAAGATAATGTTGATAATAATGAGTATAAGTATGTATATGTATGTTTGTTTGTGGGTGTGTATGTGTGTGTGCGTATGCCTGCGTGTTTGTGTGTGCGCATGAATATATACATACAAGTACATATGCATGCATGTATGTATATTTGCTTAATTGTGCGTATGAGCGTATACATTCCTTACTGACAGAGAAGAGAA
>NC_051411.1:2637595-2640095 GCF_015228065.2 Penaeus monodon
TGTGTGTGTGTGTGTGTGTGTGTGTTGTGTATGTGTGTGTGTGTGTGTGTGTGTGTGTGTGTGTGTGTGTGTGTTTTGGATGGTAATAATAGTAATGATGAAGTTAATAATGATAATGATAATAATAATAGTAATAATAATAACAATAATAATAATAATGATAATGATAATGATGATGATAATGATAATAATAACAATACAAACAATAATGATAATTAATGATAATGATAACAATAATGATTATGATGATGATGACGATGATAATACTAATAACAATAATAATAATAAGAAAAAATATAATAATAATTATAATAATAAGTATAAGAATAAGAACAGCAATTATGATAATAACAATAATGATTGTAATAATAATGAAAATGATGATGATGATGATGATGATGATGATGATGATGATGATGATGATGTGATGATGATGATGATGATGATGATGATGATAATGATGTTGATAATAATAATAATAATAACAATAATAATAAAAAGAAATAATACATATAATAGTAATGATAATAATAATAACAATAACAAAATATATAATAGTAATGATAATAATAATAACAAGCGTAATGGTAATAATGGTAATGATAGTAGTAATGTGTATTGATAACATTGTTGACAATAATAATAATAATAACAATTATAATAATAACAATAATAATAAATAAACTGCTAATAATAATGAAAAATTATAATAACAATAATGATGATAAAAGTAAGGGTGACTATGCCAAAAATTCTGTTGTGTTGTGCAATGTGACGGTGTCATGAACCTTGTATTCGTTTCACGTTGCCAAGGGGACGAGAAGGGGAGGGGGGGGGTAGGGGATAGTCCCTCCCTAACCTTCACCCCCTACCATACCCTCTCCCTCCCCCCTCCCTCCTCTTCCCTCACTCCCTCCCTTCCCCTGCCCTGCCCCTCTCCCCTCCCTGCCCTATCTCTCTCCCTTCACCCCTCTCCCCTCGCCCCCTTCCCTCACCCCACTCTCTCCCCCAATTTGGACACACAAGTGCAAATAGAATAAATGTTTTCTCTTTCAGACACTGCGCGTGACTTTTCTGTAGCCAAGGCCGAGACCCGGAGCAAAAATAAGTGAAAGAATGAAATGAAGATAGTGAAAGGGCTCGGGTTAAAAAAGAGAAAGAGAGAGGGGGAGAGAGAGAGAGAAGAGAGAGAGAGAGAGAGGGGAGAGAGAGAGGGGGAGGGAGAGAGGAGAGAGAGAGAGAGAGAGGAGAGAGAGAGAAGAGAGAAGAGAGAGAAGAGAGAGAGAGAGAGAGAAAGAGAGAAAGAGAGGAGAGAGAAGAGGAGAGAGAAGGGGAGGAGAAGAGAGAGAGGGGGAGAGAGGGAAAGGGAGAGAGAAGAGAGAGAAGAGAGAGAAAGAGAAGAGAGAGAGAGAAAGATAGGAGAGAGAGAGAGAGGAAGAGGAGAGAGGAGAAGAGAAAAAGGAGAGAGGAGAGATAGAAAGGAGAGAAGGAGAGAGGAAAAGGGAAAGGAGAGAGGAAGAGAGAGAGAGAGAAGAGAAAAGGAGAGAGAGAGAGAGAGAGAGAGAGAGAGAGAAAGAGAGCGAGGGGATAAAAGATGAGAGGCGGATGAGCACAAGCAGAACACAAGAGAAATGAAGAAAGAAGAAATAAATATTAAAAAAGAATAAATAAAAATATAGAATAAAGAAATAAGAAGAAAAATAATTAAAAAAAGAAAAAGTATATATAAAAAAGAAAGAGAAGAGAGGAAACGAAGATATATAAAAAATGTTGATGTATTATATAAATATCCAAAAAACAAAAACAAAAAAACATTTTGAAAATAACTTTCGACACAGAAATTGATTAGTAATATAGTAGTGATCTATACATTAATAATGAAGGTTAAACTTTTGGGTCCGTTTTAAACGAAGGGAATTTATGGGCTATGCATGCACTGAAATAAAATACAGTAATTTTTTACTAAATTTATTTTGAAGGTAAAGCCTTTTCATGCTGCAACCCCGTAAGCATAGGACAAAAATTCTGATTGCGTTTTTATATAATAAACCGCTACTGATGATTTTCCGAAACCTTATGCACCTTAGGCTTTCTGACTACAAACGCTGTAAATTTATATATTTGTTTGTTAACAGCCATACATTCACTGCAGGATCTTCAAGCCTCTAGTTCGTTTCTAAATTAATTGCAGTACACCCTGCTGACCGGAATGCCCTTAAAAAAACCCGGGGTCGGCGCGCTACCACGGGGCGAATTCCCTACAAAAAATTTATTTTGATTTGGGTTCCGTTTCTTTGTTTAGGTAATCATTTGTGTGCTTTACCACCATCATTTTCGATAGACTTTCATAATATATTTAACTTACCTCATTATGTTAAATCTCACGATGTGTGCCCCAAATCACCCGCATGGTGGTGCATTTACACACAGATCGCCCGGCGAGCGCATTGAACGCACCACAAAAACAACACACCACTATATTGTTATATTTATACAGATA
>NC_051411.1:2665095-2667595 GCF_015228065.2 Penaeus monodon
TTTTTAGTATTAACTGGAACAAACAAACACAACACCGTTCAAAAGCATAAAGAACTAGGAATTTACATAACAAACAGAATAGCGAATTACACAACAAACCATATACTGAAGGAAAAAATCCGTGCAATTAAAGACCAGCAGTGAACAAACCGACCCAATTCACTGACAAACGAACCAGAGAAAATACTGAGAAATACGATTCGAAATTCTCTCTAAATATCTCCAGGACCAATAGACTAGAGACCCTTAGTACGGAGAGGGGAGGTTGCTGTACGGGAACACTGATAAACAGAGCTAACTTAACCACGATGAATGTAACTTGGAAAAGAGGATGAAGATATAAAAGGAATGAGGGTATGAAGACGGAGAAAGGAGTTAAAGGGATGAAAATGGAAAAGGGATGGGGGAATGAAGAGAGAAGAGGAATGGAGGAATGGAGATAGAAAAAAGAAGAGGAAATATGAAGGAATGCGGGCGAAGAACAAGTAGCAATAAAAAAATAATAACGAAGAATTATGCAGAACAGTTGAAATGACGGTCGTAGATGTAAAGGAAAATTTTGATCAGATAGTGTAATTCTGTAATTGTGAAATACAGACAGATGAATCAAAAACCCGTATAAATAAGTAGAAAAAGTAAACAGAGACTTGTAAGAATACAGTATTACTACTAAGAAAAACGCCAGTGGTTTTTGAGTATCTCTTACAATGGTAATTTTATTTAACTTTCTTAGAATGCAAAATGAAAAGTCAAAAGTTATATTTATTCATTAAGTAATAATTCAGTAAAAAAAAAAGCAAAACCATTATATCATCTACGTTACTATTGTACAACAGTATTCAGGATAAATTTACAAACATTCTGATTATAATGAATGAAGGAAGCTGAATAGATGTAGGCGTGAATCGAGTTATGTAAAGATATCCAATTTTAAGGTTCAAAACGAAAGAGACAGAAAAAGAAAAGAGAGAAGAGAGGAAGAAAGATTTTAAGTAAAGAAGAAGAGATGACACAACGAAGCCTCAAGACAAAGAGAAAACGAAGGAAGTTATCGAATGCTATCTCCAAGCTTGTCTTAAATGCTTCTTTAAATCATACATTCTAGATATAAATTATGTTTTTTTTTTTTTTTTTTTGCATATTTATTTCCTCTGTTTATTTTGTAAATCGTGTATCTGATAGCTCTAATGTGAGAATGATCGCTTTCTCTCTCTCTTTCTCTTTCTCTTTCTCTGTTTCTCTCTCTCTCTCTCTCTCTCTCTCTCTTTCTCTCTCTCTCTCTCTCTTTCTCTCTTTCTCTTTCTCTCTCTCTGTTTCTCTCTCTCTCTCTCTCTCTCTCTCTCTCTCTCTCTCTCTCTCTCTCTCTCTCTCTCGATGGATAGGATTCAGTAACATGTATATCTGTTTTTAGATAGAAAACTTTCTTCAAAGCTTTGGTCTCTCTTGTCAAGCATCATCTTCAATATCCAGTTCACCAAAAGCTTTGGGATTTTAGTCCAATAATAAAAAAAGAGAGAGAAAAAGGAAATCATGACATGGAAACTCACAAATTATGGATAATGATCGACAAGAGAGAGAAATAATCAGGTCAAAACTAAGGGAAATACATACACAAAGGGAGGGATACGTAGATGTAATAAATCGTTTTTCTTTATTTTCATTTATCAACTGTCTGTGTCTCCGTTTCTTCTCTCTCTTTTTATTATCCCATGAAATCCCTTTGTTTCTCCGTGGAAATAATAGTCCGTAAAACTTTTATTTATTGTGACAGCTGTTGTCTGACCAAAGGTTGGGAGAATATATAAAGAAAATATGAACAGAATAAACAGAAGGAGATATTTAAAAGGAAGGGATTTGCCGCTACTGGATTTAGCTGTTGACGAGACTGATGTTTTTAAAATAATCAGTCAATCTTAATTCACAAGCAGTAAAGCGATCATTTTCTGCAGTTTCCCTTTCACATCACGTCTTATATATTTGTCCTTCAAACATATGCAAATCATATGCGTGTAAAAACAATATATGTATATATATGCAAAACTTAAAATAGTGTGAAAACTATTATATTTTCAGGGGTTGAAGAAGTAAAAGTATTGTTCACATTCGGCACAAAAATAAAACTTTAAATTCCAGGTTTGGCCTCTCTGTCTCTCTTCGTTGGATGATCAAAGGATTCCGGGTTTTAAGTCAGTTTTGTTGCAGAAAGAAAACTATGTTTGTGCAGTTAATAGCGGTCTTAGTTTGAAAGGAAAACGTAAGTGTTTTTATTCTTTTAGATTCGCATGAAGTTCTAAGTTTTCTTGGTTGTTTTCTTATATTTTGTGGTGTAATAGTGTAATTATTATTAGATTAGAGTGTTTCGATAGTATAGAAATGTCAACATAATAGCGATTTGAATAAGTTCTGCTATGTGCAACGTAATATTCAGCTCTTTAGATATTCATTCAAGTTTTGTCGCATGAGAAAACACTCTTTTGTTATGTATTGCTTTATTTCTATG
>NC_051411.1:2677595-2682595 GCF_015228065.2 Penaeus monodon
TATATACATACATATATATATATATATATATTTATATATATATATATATATATATATATATACATATATATATATATATATATATATATATATATATATATGTATATATATACATATATATATATACATATATATTCCGTGGAAAGGAACTGGGGACCCTACCACGTACTCATTCCAAGAGCATCACATGAAAAACTACAATTAAGTATCATGCTGTGACCACGGGGCTCAGACATGAACCTACCGTTAAAAGAAAGAAGATACATATATATATATATAATATATATATATATATATATATATATATATATAATATATATATATACACCACATATATATATATAATATATATATATATATATATATATATATATATATATTATATATATATATATATATTATATTATAATATATATATATATTATATATATATATATATATATATTCATATATATATATATATATATATATATATATATATATATACATATATATATATATTAATATATATATATATACACACAAGCACACACACAAGCACACACACACACACACACACACACACACACACACACACACACACACACATACACACACACACACACACACACACACACACACACACACACACACACACACACACATATATATATATATATATATATATATATATATATATATATATATATATATATATATATATATATATATATATATATATATATATATATATATATATATATATATATATATATATATACATACATGCATATATGTATAATATATATATATATATATATATATATATATATTATATATATATATATACATATATATAATATATATATATATATGTATATATATATATATATATATATATATATATATATATATATATATATATATATATACATATACATTCACACACACACACACACACACACACACACACACACACACACACACACACACACACACACACACACACACACACACACACACACACACACAGCGAGAGAGACAACTTTTTCCGCAACAAATGAAAGACATTTTCCAGCCTCAGATTGTTTCTCAACATGCTTTTGTCAACAAAAATCGCTTTCATATGAAATTTGAAGTTCCTCTTCACTTGAAGTATCCCAATGGGTAATTGCAAAAGATTTTTTTTTTCGTTGCAATTCTTCACCCTGAATTCATGTTGAAAGAATTTAGTTATAGTTTGACTTACCGAAAGGATTTTCGTTGGCGAAATACTTATTGGTCTATTATTCAGTTTATATGAAATTATGTAATTGAAGAGAAGAGAAGTTTCAAGTCCTGGTAATATTTGCATTTGAATGTTTGATGAGAAGGTGCCAATATCACCGAGATGACTCGACCTCTTCAGAAATAACATTTTCGACAAAGACAACAACAACAACAACAACAATAACAATAATAATAATAGTAATAATGATGATAAAAATAATAACAAAAATAATAATATTAATGTTTACAACAACATAAACAAGAAAACAACAACAACAATAATAATAATGATAATAATAATAATAATATCATATAAATATGATAATATAATAATCAACAGCACCATTACCAGTTACCAAATAGCAATATTGTAATAGTGTAACAGAAATAAATACATTCTATTGACAAACTCGTCAACATGCAAAGCGAATCAATTGTCTTTAAGTGCACGAAGACTCAGCATGAAACATTGCACAAGTATTAAACGGTGACAAAGGATACATTTCCTCTTAAACTATCAATTCACATTATAAAGAAGGATCTCTCTTTGTGATGGAACTCGACTAAAGCAATAACTTGCAGCCCAATACTCTTTATAGGAACTATTTACTTAATATATATATTTTTTTCTCTCTCTCCATTATTCTCGACCTAGAGTCTTAACTCCCTGATTTTAAACATTGCGTGAATCTGCAAAAACTACAAGACTACAGCAAACATTCCGGAAACTAAAGGAATACAAACTTCTGTATTCGCCATGAAAGTAAAACCACCATTAACTACTCGAACAAGCCCTCTCTTTGTTACGGAATTAGACTTGAACTCGAAAGCTTTTGATAATCCAGTGATGGAAGTTGGAAGGGCCCGACAGGAGAGACCAAACGCTTGCACAAAGTTTTCTTTTGGAAAATGGAAATACATTTTCAAATCATATTTCCAAGATATTGTAATCAAACACTACTATCATTATCGTCATTGCCATTATCATTATCATCTTTATCATTAGAATTACGTTAACATGACATGGTATGACTATTTGCAATTAATTACAGCATCAAAAACATTAATATTAACATCACCACCACCATAATCATAATACCATTTTTTAAAAAAGATGTGTCCTAATCACAATGAAAACGTCTAATCCATCTACTGATTTTAGCTAAAATAACACGACACACAGCATTACAAGACCACAAAGAGAGTACACGCGAGCTAAAGGAATATCAACGTCTACAGTTCCTTTCAAACTAAGACCACCATTAACTGCACAAACAAAGCTTTCTCTTTGCAACGAAATTGGACTAGAACGGCAAAGCTTTTGATAATCCAGTGAGGGAAGACAGTGGTGCCCTTCAGGAAACTCTAAACCTTTGAGGTGAGTTTGCTTTTAAAAGAAACGGGTTTGTGTGTTATTATCTCTATCGATACAAATAATTCGTATGCATGTTATTACCCTTCTCTATACGCTTAATGGGTATGTATTATCTTACTTTGCGCGTTTCATAGAATGCATATTATTATCCCTCCCTGTATGCATAATGATATATATTGTTATCCAAATCTGAACATAATATATATATATATATATATATATATATATATATATATATATATATATATATATATATATATATATATACATATATATATGTATTATATATGTATACGCACACACACACACACACACACACACACACACACATACTTACTGAAGCATATTTCCAGGCTAACAGAGCACAAAAGAAAAAGAAAGAAACAAACGTAATGAACGAAAATATAACAGAAATGTTCCGATTAGATACAATATACGAAGCAGACGAGACGGAGAGACTAAGCGATTGATTTAGATCAATGGCAGGAGAAATGTGTTCAGGCATTTCTCCTCTTCGCTTTGTGGAAGCCTTCCTCTTGAGGTTTCCGTTCGTCTTCCTTTCCTCTTCTTCTTCTTCTTCTTTACTTCTCTTCGTTTTCGTTTTTTCTTTTTCTTTTCTTTTCTTTTTTTTTCTTTTTCTTTTTTTTCTTTTTTCTTTTCTTTTCTTTTTTTCTTTTTTTTCTTTCTCTTCTTCTAGGTCTGTCTCTGTTTCTCTCACTCATTTTTATTTCTAATATTCATAATCTGAATTCATTTTTGTTTAGTATCCCTATGCATATATATAGGCAGGAAACCATAAAATATATAAACTCTCATCAATTATCATAAAAAAAACTAGTAATTTTTTTTTTTTTTATGGGTAGGTAACTAAGTCAATTTACCGTTGTTCTGGATACCTATACATGGCCGTATTTTTCTTTATACTGCTTTCCCTCCATTCTAAGGTAGATAAATCAGATTACCATTGTATCCACAACTCAACTCTTTATCATATATCTAATGTGGTAGACGTGTGTTTTCCTGGCTTTTATAAAGTTTAAACACGTCAACACCCGAGCGTATATGTCACTTTTCCTTCTTTATTTTCCCTCTTGTATCTTTTGTTATTTTATTTATTATTATTATCGTTTTATTTTATTTGTTTATTTTACAAATTCTAATCGATACACCCACCTCTTTTTCCACCTAATTCTCTACTCTGTCTGTATTCTTCCTTTCTCGTTCCTCGTCCGTATTCCTCATAATTCCTCCTCCTCCTTTTCCATTTTCATCGCTGGTGTCAGATTATTTTCCTTTTTTTCTTATCTTTCTTCCACACGTGAATCTTCCCGAAGCGCGAGACAGATTCGAAAGCTCAGTGAACCGTGAGACATTAAATGAGAATTGAACATTATCTTTCTCCTTTTTATACAGTTGGTTTTCTGAAGGTGAAATCCGGTAAGTTTGTTAAGGAATTTGCTATAATTCCATGTGTTTTATATGTATTTCCTTATTCTCAACACCGTTCTTTTCCATTCTCTAAGTTTCGTTTTTTTTCGTCAATCACCCCTTCCCTAATTCTCATAATTTCACATACATCTTTTCTCTTTATATATTTATTCATCTTTTTTATCTCTCTCTCCGACTGGAATTTATCTTTCCTTTCCTAACTTCGTATATCTCATGATTGTTTGCTTGTTCTAAGTATTTCAAAACAGGTTCAACAGTGAATTACATTTCTAGGAGTATTTCGTCTCCTGGTCAGGAAGTAATTCCTTCTATCGCTGAATTTGGTATAAAATTATTTTCAGTTGATACACTACAACTTGTCTTAACTGCTTTTTGATAAAATTAAGAGCCGCTCTGTTGCAAGAGCTGTACAGTGCCACAAAATAAACGCAGTGATATTATCAAAGGTAAATGGTTACACTATAGTTATATGTATGTAGTTCCTCAGTTACTTGATTTACATGCGCCTGTTAGGTAAAGGGGTGGTGTTTACTTTTTCCTTTTGGTTTTGATTTTTCAAAACTGTAAGTTGTCAAGAAGTGGCACGTATTTATTTTATTTTATTTTATTTTATCTATTTATTATTATTATTTTTTAATATATGTTACCAAATGAAGTATGTCTTCGAAATATTGCATATCCAACTCCTTGCATGTCATTAAACTCATGCCGTGTATTTCAGTCCAGTAATATTTGCCTTCTCTCTCTCTCTCTCTTTCTCTCCTCTCTCTCTCTCTCTCTCTCTCTCTCTCTCTTCTCTCTCTCTCTCTTCTCTCTTCTCTCTTCTCTTCTGTCTCTCTTCTTCTCTCTCTCTCTCTCTCTCTCTCTCTGTCTCTGTCTCTGTCTCTGTCTCTGTCTTCGTCTGTCTCCTGCTCTCTCTCCTCTCTCT
>NC_051411.1:2687595-2697595 GCF_015228065.2 Penaeus monodon
TGATCGCCGCCGTAACCAGGGGCTTCTCTTCTCCTCCAGGAATGAGGGCCGTTGCTTTGTTTATGCAATCACGGTTTTTGATCGAGACGTAGTCAGCCGATTTACCCCCACCTACTGGCCCTAAGTACTACGCATAAGTTAATTTTCGTGCACATGCACATGCAAGCATACATCTTTATATATGCTCCTATGCATACATACTCCTACACTATACATAACTACACACACGCACATGCATAGACTTATGCGCACATTATATGCGCATACATATGTGTATATGCACCCACACATGTGAATACATAGATGCGCACATATCTTGTACACGTACTTAGGACTATACATACACATATATTTAGCCATACATATGCTTCCGCACATGTGTATGCACACATGTGTACACATTAGTGTTCACCCACATATATATGTATACATATACATATATATGCATACACACACACACACACACACACACACACACACACACACACATATATATATATATATATATATATATATATATAGATATAGATATAGATATATATATATATATATATATATATATATATATATATATACATATATATCACACACATATATATATATATATATATATATATATATATATATATATATATATATATATATACACATATATACACACAAGGCTGGGGGTGAACCTATGGCTCGGGGCCTGCATACAGTCCTGACTGCCATTTGGCAGTCTGGTACCATTCCCCCTGACCTGCTGAGGGGCGTGGTCATCCCTCTTGGAAGGGGAAAGGGGATCGATGGGACTGTAGCAACTACCGTGGCATTACACTGCTCAGCATACCAGGCAAGGTTCTCGCCCACATTCTTCTGAAACGGATCCGCAACCACCTACTGAGGCACCAGAGACCGGAGCAGTCTGGATTTACTCCTGGCAAGTCCACAATAGACCGTATATTAGCGCTTCGAGTAATTGTGGAACGCCGTCGTGAGTTTGGTCGTGGGTTGCTTGCAGCCTACATCGACCTCAAGAAGGCGTTTGACTCGGTGCATCGGGAATCGCTATGGGAGATCCTGAGGCTCAGGGGAATTCCAACACAGATTATTGGCCTGATAGCAAGCCTCTATACTGGTACTGAAAGTGCTGTAAAGTGTGGTGGGGGTATGTCGAACTTCTTCCCTGTTAATTCAGGGTGAGGCAAGGCTGTGTCCTTGCACCCACACTTTTCAACACTTGTATGGACTGGATAATGGGCAGAGCTACTAGCCAAATTCAGTGCGGAGCAACACTAGGCAATATTAAGGTCTCGGACTTTGACTTTGCCGACAATGTTGCCATCCTATCTGAGTCCTTGGAGTCACTTGTGGTGGCTCTTGATACATTTAGCAATGAGGCGAAGCCCCTAGGCCTAGAGGTCTCCTGGACCAAGACCAAGATTCAGGACTTTGGGGGCCTGTTAGGGGAACCCGTTCAGTCGATCCATGCTTGCGGCGAGGACGTTGAAGTCACAGAAAGTTTTACATACCTTGGTAGCGTAGTCCATATCTCTGGGTTGTCAGACCAGGAAGTCAGTAGACGGATTGGTCTGGCAACAGGAGCCATGAACTCGATCAACAAGAGCGTTTGGAGATGTCGGTACCTATGCAGAAGGACCAAGCTGCGTGTCTTCAAGGCCTTTATACTCCCAGTTTTGCTCTATGGAAGCGAAACCTGGACGCTATCCAGTGCCTTAGAGTCTCGCCTTGATGCCTTTTGTAACAAGTCCCTTCGCCGGATCATGGGGTACAGTTGGCAGGACCACGTGTCCAACCGGCGGTTGCACCGTGAGACTGGCATGGGACCTGTTACTTGCATAATCCGGGATCGCCAACTCAGGCTATATGGCCACCTAGCTCGCCTCCCTATGGACGACCCTGCCCATCAGGTTGTCTCTCTGCGAGACAACCCTGGGTGGAGGAGACCTGTGGGACGTCCTAGGAGATCATGGCTTGGGCAGCTCGATGAGACCTGTCGCGAGGAACTAGAGATGGGCCGTGTGCCTGCCTGGAGACTCGCCTCGAGGGATCCTCGTGGCTGGAAGCGAAGGGTGGATGCGGCCATGCGCCCCCGTCGGCGTTAGCCCCTCGATGATGATGATATATACACATACACACATATATGTACACATACGCATACATACATATACACACACATACCCATATATATACATATACATATATATATATATATATATATATATATATATATATATATATATATATATATACACATATACTATATATATATATATATATATATATATATATATATATATATATACATATACATATATATACATATATACATACACACATACGTATACACATATATACGCATATATACACACACACCTACACATGAACATACATATGCACATACACGCACATACATATACATACATGCATATTGATATATACAAATACACACAAATAAACATATCTACGTATATATGCACATGTATACCCTCATGGGTATACATGTGTACATAGCTTACATACACAAACAATAACCTTGTACACATTCCCTGCATACGCATACCTGCATACGTGCCCGCATATAAGTTTAGTGTATTGCTTATGTTGCATACACACACATATAGGCACGTATATACAAACACGCATACACCCGTGCACTTTCGTGCATATCCCGCTCATACTCGTACACAGACGTTTGAACAATGTCTTCCTGAGCGCACATACGCACTCCATTATAATGAGCCCATGCATTATAATGTGCATAGATTATAGGCTTGCAGTAGACGGGTTGAGGGAAGGAGGCGGGTGATGTTGGAGGAGGAGGATTTAGGACGATGTTGGAGTGGGTAAGGATGGGGCTTGGGGTTAGAGGAAGTTAGAAAGAAGATTTTGTATCTGGCAGGTTTTTCGGAGAGATGTCTCATTCTGTAGCGGTTGCTCAGCCTGCCGACGTGCGCCCTCGGCAGACTGCGACCACTGGTCATGTCGTCAGCGTGTGGCACTCGATCGAGGTACCGTCGCTTGAATTACACTTTGTTAATGCATAGTTCATCCGGCAGACCTTCTGTCGAGTGGCTGATTATGCTTGTCGATTTATGGTAACCATGTTTAAACCTACCTGATTTTGTGATGTACTGTACTTAGGACTGGCAGTTTGGTTGTTCCCTATTGAATCTGTTTGAGGGAAAACTTTAATACCCGTGCGATTTGGTACTGTTACTCGGCGTCCTGTGGGTATGGGGGGAGGTGATGCTTGAAATTTTCTAATGATTTCGTAATTTGATATTCTTTGTCTGATGAGGGACTGATTGTAATTATTATTCTTTTAATTTATTTATTTTACCACTGTTTCCTCTTTTTTGTGGCACTCTCGAGAGCACTAGGACCTTATGAACTTATTTAGCACGGTAAAGGAACCTATCATTCCTGGTTGGCACCTTCTGGTACTCCTTTTAGTTCAAGAGCTCCATGTATGCATGGTCCAGTATTGAAATTTATTGACTTGTGGGACTTTTGGATGAATTATTATTTCTATTTTGGTTGGAATATAAGCTCTATATATTCACGAATCTTTCTCTCTTATGTAGCACTATCACAGAACACTTCTCACTCGTAATTTTTAGCACTATTATCATTGACCTGACTGGCTCATTGCCAGATACTCACATTTCATATATACATACATGCATACATACATACATACATATATATATATATATATATATATATATATATATATATATATATATATATACACGTATATTTACATATATATATATATATATATATATATATATATATATATATATATATATATATATACTATTATAGTAATATATATATATATATATATATATAAATATGATATATATATATGAGTATATATATATATATATATTATATATAATATATATATATATATGATATAATATTATATATATATATATATATATATTATATATATATATATATATATATATATATACATATACTCATACACACACACACACACACACACACACACACACACACACACACACACACACACACACACACACATATATATATATATATATATATATATATATATATTTATATGTATATATATATATATATATATATATATATATATATATATATATATATATATATATATATATATATATATCACTTTCATCGATGTTGTGTTTGACGAATTGTTTGATGACATCTTGACATCATGGTTGTTCTCAACCAACCATCATGTTCTACGACTGACCTACCCACTACGGTATCTAGGTTTGATGTGTGTGCGGATTTGGACACACACACACACATACATACATACATACATACATACATTCATACATACATACATACATACACACACAAACACACACACACAGACACACACACACACACACACTAGTATGTGCATACACACACACACACACACACACACACACACACACACACACACACACACATATATATATATATATATATATATATATATATATATATATATATATATATATATATATATATATTTATATATATATATGTGTGTGTGTGTGTGTGTGTGTGTGTGTGTGTGTGTGTGTGTGTGTGTGTGTGTATGTGTGTGTGTATGTGTGTGTGTGTGTGTGTGTGTGTGTGTGTGTGTGTGTGTGTGTGTGTGTGTGTGTGTGTGGGATGTGTGTGTGTGTGTGTGTGTGTGTTTATATATATGTATATATGAAAGTGAGTAGAAAGCGAGATATCAAAAATAAAAATGTTCTCTATTCTCTTCCCAATATGATCAATAATGAAATGTAAAAAAATATCAGACTGCAGCAGTTAAAATGACTTACGTTGAAGTTTATAAAAGGTTTATGCAACTTCCAAATAACGTCTATGAAAAGTGTAGTAACTGTTAGCATTCAGTATCGTTCAATAATTTTATAGCTACACCTTCGAAATACCATCGACGAACTTTGTACATTAGTTTTCATAAAAAGAATGAAATTTGATGCGGTTTACAAAAAAAAAAGAAGAAAAAAAAAAAAAAAAAAAAAAAAAAAAAAAAAAAAAAAAAAATATATATATATATATATATATATAATATATATATAATAATAATAATGATAATAATAATAAATAAAAATCATGATCCACAAGTCATAAGGTCCTCTTGTCTAACGGGTCATCCACACGGGTAAATAGGACTGCAAAATTGTTGTGACATTTTTGCTGAATTGGTATTCAAAGGAGACATTTTCTATAAACCAGCTTTGGATATATTATGATCAACAAGAACTTAAATCTAATAACAAGAAGCTTGATTGAAGTATGTTTTATGGTATTCATGATCACTTTTTTCTTTGTGTGTGTGTGTGCAACGGTGAAAAGAAATTTGCAGGAAATGTGTAACTTAAATAGTCGTATTTTTTCCGAAGCAGAATACACATTTTTTTTTTTTTACTACATAAAAATGTAATGTCTAAACCGAAAAAGTGACGCAAACAAAGGAGATAGCGAGAAATATATAATTTGAATAGACCTATTTTTTTCTATTCTATAAGTACATTTCTTTACTGCGTAAAACTGCAATGTCCGCAAAAAGTTGCACAAACAAATGCATTTCCATATATTCCCAAAAAATTGCTGATCTTCCAAGCCTTATTGTCTGTCATAAAAGATCCTTCACTTGATCCAAAATTCTCACCAAGAATATATAAGGTAATATGGGAAAGATAATTAATATAACTGCATATGCAAAGAAAAAAAAATCTTTAAAGTTAGGAATTCCAAGCAAAGCAGAGGAATTGCACTGAAATTTGTTTGAATCTGGTTTCATTACAACCATTTAACCAAAATGCAGCTACCTAATACCTCATGGCTATGTCAGTCTTACATATGGTAGGGTGAGTTATACCACGAAACATTATCTACCAAGCGTGTATCAATCTATCAAGCAGCAGGTGCCACTCTACTACTTGAAATCAATTCTAGTTTTAGAAGCTGTGTTCTTATATAATACAGTAAGACTTTGTCGTTAGAGGAGCGTGGCGCTGGCAATATTCTTGTGTTTATTTTGATCATTGTGGGATATCTGCAGCAGGCAGGATCTAGAACGTAATGTACGTAAAATTAGACAGGCAATTTGCATATCATTATCATTATTGTTATTATAATTATTAGTGTTGTTGTTGTTGTTGTTGTTGTTGTTGTTGTTGTTGCTGTTGTTGTTGTTGTTGTTGCTGTTGTTGTTGTTGTTGTTGTTGTTGTTGTTGTTGTTGTTGTTGTGTTGTTGATGTTGTTGTTGTTGCTGTTGCTGTTGCTGTTGCTGTTTTTGTTGTTGTTGTTGTTGTTGTTGTTGTTGTATACAGGTGAAAAACAAATCTAAAGGTAGAAAATTTACATATAGAAAACACGTAAAACAGAATAATTAAGAAGAACGAATGAGAGACAGACAGAAAGATAAGAAGTAAAGAAAGAACAACAACAACAACAACAAAATCATACATCAAAGAAACAAAACATACATGACGAACCAAAAGAGAGAAAAAAAAAGAAAAGGAAAAAAAGAAGAAGAAGAAGAAAGAAAGAAGAAGAAAGACAGCAAAGAAAAGGACATGACATTCTCTTATAGAAAGGAACCAGAAGCACATGCTGAAGGTCAACGATTTCACCACTCTCATTATCTGAGAACCAGCTGGACAAATACACACCTATGTCCCCCTCAATCAATCTTCCTCATTTTCCACCATCCTGTACTAATGCTCTCGTTTCTGAGCTATCTCCTCTCTCTCTCTGCCTCTCTCTCTCTCCTCTCACTTCTCCTCTCTCTCTCTCCATCTCTTCTCTCTCTCTCTCTCTCCTCAATACAATCTCTCTCTCTCTCTCTTCTCTCTTCTCACTCACTTCACTCTCTCTTCTTCTCTCTCTCTCATCTCTCTCTCTCTCTACTCACTATATCCTCTCTCTCTCTCTCTCTCTCTCCTCTCACTCTCTCTCTCTCTCTCTCTCTCTTTTCCTCCTCTCTCTCCTCTCTCTCTTCTCTCTCTCTCTCTCTCTCTCTCTCTCTCTCTCTCTCTCTCTCTCTCTCTCTCTCTCTCTCTCCTCCCTTTCTCTCTCTCTCTCTCTCACTCACTTCTCTCTCCTCTCTCTCTCCCTCTCTCACTCACTCACTCCCTCTCCCTCTCTCTTTCTCTCTCTCTCTCTCTCTCTCTCTCTCTCTCTCTCTCTCTCTCTCTCTCTCTCTCTCTCTCTTCCTCACCCCCCCCCTCTCTCTCTCTGTCTGTCTCTCTCTCTCTCTCTCTCTCTCTCTCTCTCTCTCTCTCTCAGGGAAGATTTATGGCCGGAGACTCGGTCGCAAAAATAAAGCTAATTTGACACACGCAATGAAGATGGAAAAGGGGAAGAAGGGAATATGAGGAGGAGGGACAAGGACCAAGAAAGAAGAATACGAAGGAAAAATGGCAAGAAATGAGATGGAACAAAGGGGGAAGTGATGATCGAGAATGTGGAAAAAAGAAGAGGAATTACACAGTGAAACAAGATGTAAAACACAGAGAGAAGAGGGAAGAGAGAGGGAGACGGAGGGGAAATATCATAAAGGATTTGCATAGATTAGATGCGTATATATATTAGATCTAAAAACAATATATGTTTTATATGTTAAAATAAGTCTAGATTTTGGGTATTGGTTATAGTGATCATCGATTTATATAACCAGCGTGTTATCTTGTTTTTGAAGGAATTTTGTATGTACTTATTATATTATGAATATTATAGTATGAATATAAGATTCGAGTGACATAATTCAAATTTGCTCCCCCCCCAAAAAAAAAAAAAAAAAAAAAAGGAACGAAAGCTTGTGATAGAAACGAAACATGATATTCAGAAAAAAAAAAAAAATTTAAGCAAAACGAAAAACAAAAAAAAAGATCAAATGGACCTATATAATGTCTATAATTTGCTTGCTCATTGAACAAAATTTACTACAATGCCTTATAACAAAATATTTCTTCCAGGAAAAATTCTTTCCGAGTTTTTTGCATAATAATAGTGATTGAAAAATAATTAAAAATAATCTTCAAAGGTTTTCCTCTCTCCTTTCGAGTACTTTCTTCCGTCTCTGAATCAACAGAAGCTTTGCCGTTCTAAGTCCAATCTCGTTGCAAAGAAAATGCTTTGTTTATGCAGTTAATGGTGGCCTAAACTTGAAAGGATATGTCAGTGTTTTTATTTCCTTGCAATGTTTTCTACTGAATCATCTCTTTTTAAGTCAATAAGTTAACATGAGGAAAGAAATAAGACATTTTAGTGAGTGAGTAGCGTATGTTAAGGTAAATATGATTTTCCTCCAAAGTGACAGGGTTTTGCTGTTAGAATTATCCTTGGGTTGATGGGAGAACGTAACTAATTCTGCAATAATTATGCTGTTTCGCTTTCTGTCCTATTCATTCATTTGTAATTGATAAGTTCTGGGGGAACAGGAAGTGAAAAAAAAAAAAAAAAATCGCAATGTATAATTTATGTTGATTTTTTATTAGTAGCTGCACATGTGGAATATGATGTGTGGAGTTTCATTTCTTACTATTTATTTATTTGTTCATTTGTTATAGTTTTACTATTGTTTTCTTTATCTTTGATTACTATTATAATTATTATCACCGCCATTGTCATTATCATGATCATTATCACAAATATTATCATACCATCACCACCATCATCATAGTATAGTCATAATCATTATCACCATCATAATCATCATCACCATCATAATCATCATCATAATCATCATCATCACCATCATCACCACCATCACCACCACCATCATCGTCATCATCCCCATCATCATCATCACCATCATCACCATCATTATCATCATCATTATTTCAAACTATTATCACTATCGTTCCTGTAATCAAAAAATACTTCCAAAGAGATCTAGACACGTTCAGAAATCAGTAGTTAATCACACACATAGGTCAGCGCCAAACTAAAGCCAGAGCCAAACACATTCCGAGGTAAATATCCAAACACAGACGACGTGAACAGCGACATCTATCGGCCGTAAAAAAAAAAAAAAAGAAAGAAAAGAAAGAAAAAAAAAAAAAAAAAAAAAAAAATATATATATATATATTTTTTTTTTCAACAATCAACAAATTTTACATTGGGATTTTTTTTTTATATATGTATATTGAAGGCTTTCTTCACACAGCTTCTTATGTGGTCTCCCTCTTTGGATTTAAACTTATAATTCTTTCAGAAAGAAATTATTTTCCGAAGATCATGCATCGAGTAATATTAGCTTAGTGATCTCACTTCTTAATCATTGCTATTATGTACACCAATGAAATGATGTTCTTGGAATCATTATGTATGTATGTGTATGTATGTATGTATGTATGTATGTATGTATGTATGTATGTACGTACGTACGTATGTATGTATGTATGTATGTATATATATATATATATATATATATATATATATATATATATGTATATATATTATGCACTCACACACTCACACACACACACACACACACACACACACACACACACACACACACACACACATATATATTATATATATATAATATATATATATATATATATATATATATACATATACATACAGACATATATATATATATATATATTATTTTATATATATATATATTATATATATATATATATATATATATATATATATATATATATGTACCTATTTTAAACACATTCAAGCACAGAGAGATATAAGATTATGTACGTGTATGTTTGCATATGTATGTGTTTAGTATGTGTTTGAATTTGTGATTGTTCACTCATCTGTGAATACACTTTCAGAATCATTATCAATGAAAATGCTTTCGACAAGGAATGTTTACTTTCCATTTAACTCGTGTTATTAAACAAACTTAAATTCTCTCGACGTTAGCATTCGGAACACAAGGAATGCAACGAGAAACTTCTCTTGCAGTTGCAAATCAGAATATCTCACTTGAATTGTAATCTGACTGCT
>NC_051411.1:2715095-2717595 GCF_015228065.2 Penaeus monodon
TAGCTGTATGATCAAGATTTATGATCAGGCGCGACTAACACTTCATAACTCAATATCCAAGCAAACTCACGCCACTGTAAGTGTTTGACTTGTGGTATTAAAGTGCCCATTGATCAATTACGTTGACGATGACCTTGCTGAGGCTAAAGTTCTGTTTATATATATATATATATATATATATATATATATATATATATATATATATATATATATATAGAGAGAGAGAGAGAGAGAGAGAGAGAGAGAGATTGAAAGGGAGGGAGGGAGAGAGGAGAGAGAGAGAGAGGAAGAGAAGGGGAGAGGGGAGAGAGAGAGAGAGAGAGAGAGAGAGAGAGAGAGAGAGAGAGAGAGAGAGAGAGAGATTGAAAGGGAGGGAGAGAGGGAGAGAGAGAGAGAGAGAGAGAATGAAAAGTTTGCCATATCATTCCGAGCTTTTAGCTAGGTAGTGTAACAAAAACATCTAAACCAAATGTAAGTGAATGTTTCGTTCTGATATTCTGTAATACTTTTTTCTTACATTCGTAGGGAAAAATTAGGCGAATATAATGTTAGACTTTGATTTGAGGTTCTGTAAATGGATTCACTTACACACATTCTCTCTCTCTCTCTCTCTCTCTCTCTCTCTCTCTCTCTCTCTCTCTCTCTCTCTCTCTCTCCCTCCCTCCCTCCTATTTCCCTTTCCCTCGCCCCTTCCATCCCTCCCTCCCTCCCTTCACACCCTCCCACCCTCCCTTTCCTCCCACCCCCTCCCTTCACACCCTCCCTCTCTCACCAAAATACGACCCCCACTCCCACTCTGCAAATTCCCTCAAAAGCGTCAATAAAGCGTTCGAATCGTCAGCAAGCAACATAAGAGCCAAGGGTACTATTATCCGCCCGTGTTATGAAGCCCTGTAATTCAGCCCTGGAAGATACACTGGGGACTGGAGCGCATATAAACCCTCCTTTTAACACAACAGCCTGAAACCGGTTTGATATTTTTGTTTTTGAGTTCCTCGTCTGTGTTGTTATTATTGTACTGTTTTTTGTTATTCATGTCATTGCATTAACTTTGTCGTTGCTGTTATTATCAGAATTGTAATCGTTGTTTTTATTAATATCATTATTAGTATGATGATGATTGTATTATCCTTATAACTATTTTTGTTCTCATAATAATAATTATTATTATTACTCTCATTATCTTTATTATTATTATTATTATTATTATTATTATTATTATTATTATTATTATCATTATTATTATTATTATTATTATTATTATTATTATTATTATTATTATTATTATTATTATTATTACTATTTGTTATGGCACATTCAAAGTCTAGGGTATTATCTGGTGCCCATAGCAAATTCAAACTTTTGTCCGGGTAAAAAGGAAACACATGGATGAACAAAGTAACTATATTCGCATTTTTTATGTACATTAATAATACATTATTATATATAGATTAGAAAAACGAAACACAATCCTACTCCTAACCTAAACCTCCTAAAATGTATACAATACATCAACATAAAATACTTGGCCGACAGAGACACGCAAAACTCGAGCTGTACAACATGGCGGAGTGGCTGACGGAAAGCCAGGTGGCGGTGCGGGCGGAGTCAGCCAAGGAGTGAGCTCGAGTCAGCCACCAGAACATAGGTCGACTCGGATTCCGAAACCTTTTACTAGTTGCTAGTTTAAGTATTATGCCAGGTCACCTCAACACCTATTAGATACTTAAATTATATGAGGAATACCGAAATGAAAAAATATATAATAAACGAGTATCACTTAGATAACAAACAAAAAAACTTATCAGTGCAACTAATCATAGTACTAATTAGTCCATCTATAACACTATTATTATTATTATTATTATTATTATTATTATTATTATTATTATTATTATCATTGTTATTATTATTATCATCATTATTATTATTATTATCATTATTATTATTATTATTTTTATCCTCATAATCATCATTATTGTTGTTATTATTATTATCATTATCATTATTATTATCATTATTGTTTTTTTTTTTAGTATTGTTGTTGTTGTTTTTGTCGTAATTATTATTATTATTATTATTATTATTATTATTATTATTATTATTATTATTATTATTATTATCATTATTATCATTATTATTATCATTATTATTATTATTATTACTATTATTATCATTATTATTATTATTATTATTGCTGTTGTTGTTGTTGTTATTGTTATTATTTTATTATTATTATTATTATTATTATTATTATTATTATCATTATTATTATTATTATCATTGCCATTATTGTTATTATCAATATTATTGCTCTTTCGAATATAGTAATGTTAATGATATTTATAATGATAATAGCTTTAATATAATAATAATAATAATGATAATAATAATAATGATAATAATAATAATAATAATAATAATAATTATTATTATTATTATTATTATTATTATTATTATTATTGTTATTATCATTATTATTACTATTATCATTATTATT
>NC_051411.1:2747595-2755095 GCF_015228065.2 Penaeus monodon
CTCTCTCTCTTTCCCTCTCACACACAGTCTCTCTTTCTCTCTCTCTCTTTCCCTCTCACACACAGTCTCTCTTTCTCTCTCTCTTTCCCTCTCACACACAGTCTCTCTTTCTCTCTCTCTCTTTCCCTCTCACACACAGTCTCTCTTTCTCTCTCTCTCTTTCCCTCTCACACACAGTCTCTCTTTCTCTCTCTCTCTTTCCCTCTCACACACAGTCTCTCTTTCTCTCTCTCTCTTTCCCTCTCACACACAATCTCCCTTTCTCTCTCTCTCTTTCCCTCTCACACAGTCTCTCTTTCTCTCTCTCTCTCTCTCTCTCTCTCTCTCTCTCACACACACACTGACACACACATACGCGCACGCACGCAAGCACACACACACACACACACACACACACACACACACACACACACACACACACACACACACACACACACACACACACACACACACAATCCAATTGTGAGAATACTGAAATTCTACGGAAATTTCACCAAATATAAGCCTCTTTACAATAGCACCGAGGAGGAGACAAGGTGATGTGTGATAAAAAATTAAATTGAGAGAAAGAGGGAAGAGGAGGAGAGAAGAAGAAAGAGGAGAAGCGAGGAAAGAAAAATCCACAGGGATCATAGATTCTTTCCTTTTGGGATGTCTTCAAAATCCTTTAAGTGTGGTATCCTTAAAAAAAAAGTTTATTTATAGATTAAATTTATAGATTTCCCTAAGGGGTAAAGGGGGTACACTGATTGCGCTGAGGAGACGTTATATGAATTCCTAATGGACGCGATGTTATAATACCATTTGAATATATGCTGTTGGGCTATGAATGTCCCTGATGGATTAACGTCCCTGTAGATTTTTTTTTTCTTTTTTTTTTTTTTGGTGATCGTTTTTTTTTTTGGGGGGGAGGGGGGGAGGGAGGGGGGCCTGAGAGAAAAAAATCAATTTTTTCAATTCAGTTTTTTTGGCCTGAGAGGAAAATTCAACCTCACTTTGGCTACTCTTGGGATGACTTCTCGGCCGTACAACGTGGTGCTATGAAGGGGGGGGGGGGTAGAATGAGCTAGTTTGTGGATATTTACGTTTGCCTTTGGGTTCTCATGTGAAAGTGTGATCATTGCCATTCAGCTTAATTGCTTCATCGTTGCAATTTGAGAGTATATATTCTTCCTATTTCATCTATTCAACAAATAATGTTTATAATATATATATATATATATATATATATATATATATATATATATATATATATAACTCTCTCTGTGTGTGTGTGTTATCTAAATCAGGAATTCTGAATATATCAGAATGGTTATTTACTCTATTAAAAAAAAAATCTACAGATTATACAATATTTAGGATATAGTACCTAATAAGCACATATAAAACGCTAATCTGAGAGAGAGAGAAAGAGAGAGAGAGAAAGATAGATAGATAGATAGAGAGAGAGAGAGAGAGAGAGAGAGAGAGAGAGAGAGAGAGAGAGAGAGAGAGAGAGAGAGAGAGAGAGAGAGAGAGAGAGAGAGAGCATATATTTAAACAGCTATTTGACGGCATTACAACGAGTCAAGAATCAGATAACAAATCTGGAACTACTTACAAGAAATAGCGAGGAATGAAGACAGGGAAGGATGTAAGTAGAGCGTTGATATCTTACGAAATCATCTTCTGAAACAGACCAGTCCTATTGTATCGGACTTAAGTGTCAAGTGCTTCTCGGAAACCTGTCTGGAGATATCGGAGGCTCGGAAGCTTGACAACTTGTATCACTTTTTAGTTTTGTGTCTAAAGTGTGTAATGCCAAAGTGACATATCGAAGTCCAGCGCTAAAGTGGCGTATTGAAAGAATTGTAAGAAAAAGGGAAATTGTGATGAAAGAAATGTAAAAAAAAGGAAATCGTTATGTAAGAAATGTAAAAAAATATATATATAACGAAAGAAATGTAAAAAAAGGAAATTGTGATGAAAGAAATGTGATGAAATAACGTAGTGAAACTGCAATGAAAATATAGTCTCAACTTTACAGTTGAATGACACTTTTGAAAAAGAAAATATAGATAGATAGATAGATATAGATATAGATATAGACAGATAGATATAGATATCGATGTCTCGTTTTACAACTGTACATTATTTGATAGAAACGTAACTAAATCCTGTAATGACTTATCGAATTCCAGCTTTATAATTGTATATTACATGGAATAAATGCAAGAACTGTAATGAAGTACCGAGAAGAACAACAAACTACAGGAAATACAGGACCTTACCATATGCCTCAACGAAAGATCTATTTATCTATTTATCCTGGAGAGAAGCTGTGACTAAGACGTTGCTATGAGTATTATGCGTTAATGCCGCGTGCTCCTTGTTCGTTAAAGTGTTATCATACCTTTTTTTTTTTTTGGGGGGGGAGGGGAGCTGAGTAAACTACCCAGCCGATTGAACCATTTGGGTGTTGCAGCTGTGTTTTCTTGTGGCAACGTTAATCTTTTAGTTTGTTTGTTCGTTTGTCTGTTCGTATATATTATATATTTTTTTTTTGAGGAGCTAGTAAAACTACAGACGATTGTATACTATTATGGTTATTGCAGATCTGTTTTATTGTTAAATGTTATATACTTTATTTTTTTTTTGTTGTATGTGTGCTAGTAATATATATATATATATATATATATATATATATATATATATATATATATTATATATAATAAAAAAATATATTATATATATCATATATAATATAATATATATATATATATATATAATATTTTATATATATATATATATATTATATATATATATATATATAATATATTAAATATATATTATAATATTATATATATATGTATGTATGTGTGTGTGTGTGTGTGTGTGTTTGCGTGAGTGAGTGAGTGATTGACTGATTGATTGATTGATTGAGTGAGTGAGTGCGTGCGTGCGTGCGTGCGTGAGTACGTGTGTATACGTGTGACTGTTCGTATCAAGTTATCCCACACAGTACGACAAAAATTCCTCACGAAATCTTCTTACTGACTAAGCCATAAGAGAGGACAGATTTAATTAACAGCACCGAGTGAAACACCTACTTTAATCTCTCATTTACCGTGTAATCCCCCTTACAAACTAAGCTCAGAAACATTAATAATAGTACCATTCCCCTGGTATTCCACTAAATCTTACTGTATAATGTACTTCGCCCGTTCTGTGCGCTGTTCTGCGTCAGTCGACTTAGCGTGATGTGTCAGCTTTAGAAAATGTTCTGTATCATCACACCCTGCTGTATTCCCTGGGTATTATGGCCTTTGTCTAAACCCATTATGGTATTCACTGAAATACGGAGGATCAAAGGCAAGGTGAGTGTTAGATCGTGGTCTTCACAACGTTTCTCAAGGGTGTTTTTTGTTGTTGTTGTTTTGTGAGAAATAGGTCCAAAGATATTAAAAAAAAAGAATAAAAAAGCAATAATAAAAAAGAGAGTTTAAAAAATGGAGACGGAAAAACAGATTTATCTTTTCATCGGAGACGCAAAATTGAATTTCCTCTTCTGCGGTCCGTCGAATAATTTCTTTCTTTTTCTTTATTTTTTCATCTTCACTGGCAATATGGGAGGACCGTGGACTGGTATTATAGATTTCGTCCTCGCCATCAGCTAACTCTATAGGAGCTCAAAATTGGTTTCATCGATATATGAGTTTTCCAAAGTTTTAATGGTTCTTGAGAGTCTAGAAGGAAAAGAATATTCTTTCGAGAAGTAGAAATGACAGAAGGGGAAAAAAAAAAGAAAAAAGCGCGGAATTGTTTTGTTATTTCGTGAAATCTGCGAATTTTGAGGTGGATCGACATTTTTTTTTTCTTTTTTTTTTCTTTTTTTTAACAGGCGAGTGTCCATTTACGGACTGAATCTTCTCTTAATGTAAAACGCTCCCCGGGTTTTGATATCATTTGATGGGATCATCCTGCATTAAACCCGTTCCGATAGTCTTCGTATAGTTGACGTGACTTATCCCTTTACACCTTTGCTTTCATGAAGGCCTTAGACATTTTTTCTCACAAAACCAAATGTTTTTTCTGTCTTTAAGTGCGGAAATGAGCATGATAGGAGACTGTACATAATTTTCCCGATAGACTAAGGGGTTGTTCTGCCTTTAACTGCGAGGAGAAGCATGAGGGAAGAACTAAATAACGTGTTAGTTTACAAAATATCCTTTAAGGAATATTGTAGGTAAAATATTGTGACTTAATGAAAAGATTAGTGTTTCATGTTTAAAACTGAACAGTAGTTTTCCTTAAAAAAACATAAAAAAGAGGGATTAATTGATACTAGATGCAATTGATAATTAATTAAGACTATATAGTTGATACTTAATCGCTTTATGACCAAATGATACTTATAGAAGCTAAATTATACTTAACTGATACTTGTAGAAAATATATGTTAATTAACACTTACAGAAACTTAATGATACTTATAGAAACCAAATGATGCTTATAGAAACTTATATGATACTTAGTTAATACTTACAGAATCTATAAAACTGCATGGAAATGTTTTGCTTATAAAGAGATTTCAAACTCTGTAAGCCAAACTCCCTAATTATTATGAAAATAGCCCTTCACTCGTCATAGAAATAAAGAAATTCGCCCTCTTGCTTAAAAAGTTAGAGGTTACAACCCATCAAACTCTTACGCCAATTATCATCTTGCGGTTAACTTTAGAATCTACTCTACTACATCTACTGTAGTATAAAGTTACTAAGTTATTTCAGCAATAGGGAATTACTGAAAATTAAACAAGCGTTTCGATTTAATGAACCAAAGTGACCTTAAGTGACATGTGATTCGAGGAAGCTTCTAGTTGGCCTTAAAAAAGAATGAAAAAAAGAAGATGAAGATGGAGATGAAGATGGAGATGAAGATGAAGATGAAGATGAAGATAAAGATAAAGATAAAGATAAAGACTAAAGAGAAAGAAAAGACGAAAGAGAAAGAAGAGATAGAGAAAGGAAGAGAGAAAAGATAAAGATAAAGATAAAGATGAAGATGAAGAGGGTAGAAAAGTTCTAACGTTTTGAAAGTTTTAGCAAGTTAGTTCGTAAAGGGACTTAGAATTTTCAGGGGACATTTCACAACATCAGAGCATAAAACATTCAGCAGTTTCGTTACATCATCGGTTCATCTTACTCTTCTTCTATATTTCATTCTAATGATCATGGTTAATATGTCCTTATAGTATGATTTATATAAATTTCTATAGCATGTTTAGCTCTCGTTCCAGCTTTTTTCACACTTAACACTTAACAATGTCTCTGTAATCTCAACGAGGACATTTCATGAGAAAGATGTCCCGATTATTCATCGTTATATTGACTCTTTCTGCTGCACCAATGAAACCTCTGGCTATCTGTACCACTCACTACTTCTCTCTCTCTCTCTCTCTCTCTCTCTCTCTCTCTCTCTCTCTCTCTCTCTCTCTCTCTCTCTCTCTCTCTCTCTCTCTCTCTCTCTCTCTCTCACCCTCCTTCCCTTCCTCCTTCCTCCCTCGCTTTCCCTAACACGCTCCCTTCCTTGCAAATGAACTCCGACTGTTTCTTTCTTATTCTCCCCGCTTTTATCTCACTTGACACCAATCCCATTTAAATTCTCATTGCCAGGGTATCCTTACACCGGCTGTCCCTGCCCCTGCCCCTGTCCCTGCCCCTGTCCCTGTCCCTGCCCCTATCCCTGTCTCCCCTCCTCCTCCTCTCTGCGCCCTCCTGTTTACACGTTTGTTACCCTGTCACTTTGGCCATCCAAGGCCCTCGCTTCCCCACTCCCTGTGCTTTTTAAAAAGGGGTGCGTGGTACCGCAGGTGGCTGGGACACATGTAATTCAAATAGCTTTTGCATGGAGGCTTTCGCAAGATATATTATACACGGATATATACTCTTTCGAAGTACGGGGTAACGCTAGTAGTGTACTAATACTGCCGCGTCTAAGGGGCTGGTGTTCATTAGAGTAATGTCGTGTATCTGTGAATTCATAGCAGACTCGGCTTTGCGATGCGGGGAAGATGCAGGAAATACTATTTTGCTTTTGCGAAATAATGTTCGAAATTAATTCTGATATCACATGTGAATATGATACATTATTGGTGCAACCAGCTTCTACATATAATGCATTACGCACGACGAATAGAAAACAGTAATAATGGAATTAACAACAAAAGGAGAACATAAAACAATAAATAAACACTCGACACATGCTATAATCACACACTTTATAGCAATACCGACTAGATTTAACAAAAGTGCTAAAAAGTAAATACATAACTGCAAGCGTCACCACATTAAAAAGAAAGTCGAACTGAAGAATAACAAAAGAGCATTAACACTTCCGTCATAACATTAGATAAATAAAGTGTTAATTTAAAATGATAGAAGTTCAGTGATAAAAGTCATACTAGAAAGAAGAGCCTTTTAAATAAAATTACCATTAGATATGACGAGGGAAGTAAATCGACGAGAGCTTCTCGAAAACTGTGAGTAGTTTAAATAATAATGATTTTGATAATAATACTAATAAAGATGATGATGCCGGTTATAATGATATAATGATATCAATAATATATGCACAGGTATACATATACATATATGTAAACATCATGCACACAAATACATACATACATACATACATACATACATACACACATACATACATACATACACACACACACACATACATACATACATACATGATGAATGCATACATGCACGTACACACACACACACACACACACACACACACACGTGTGTGTGTGTGTGTGAATAAATATACAGTAAGAAAAATGTTCTCACAACCATTTGTTATTTATTTTACGGAAGGTTTCCTAATACAGAATCCTGGTAATGTAAAGTTGGCTGTTTATTCCACTATATCTCATAATTATGCTTGAACGAAACATATTTCAAACCAAAAAGGCCTTTGCCTGTTTTTATCACTATTCGGTAACGACTCGTTGTCCGTGATCCGAACCAAGTTGAGAACCATTATTTAGATGCTTATAAATATTCTTGAATATTTCCTATTCAGCAAACATACATGAACCTGTCTCTCATCATGCATCAAGATGACCTTCGTTATTCGCATTTCACAAGAAAAGGTACCATCTCATTTTTAGTACAGGTACTCCCCAGTTGTGCCAGTTTCGTGAATTTTGAAGTAGATTATCTATTATCTCTGTTAGAGGTGGCATACTTCTGCTTCTACTTCGCAGTCGACTCAGCTGTGAGTGAGTACTGGTATGTTATCATCAGCATACTGGGGTCAAAGTCAGTGCGGAAAGGCGCTGGCCAATCTGCTGCATCATCCCGCGGCTTGGTACGCATGTTCCTCTACGGGTGTGTCCCCTACGTCCACTTGGATATGTGACTAACTCTTGACTTCTTCATGTGTTAAGCGGATAGACTATGTCTTCCTCACGGTTGTGCGATTAGCCGATGTAGTTGGTGTTAACGTAAA
>NC_051411.1:2760095-2762595 GCF_015228065.2 Penaeus monodon
TTAAAACATGGTATCAGACAAACGGTAGACTTTTCACCATATACGTTATATTGGGATTAATACCGTTTGGCACGGAAGCAAACAGAAGTTCGCACAAAGTATTATTTGGCGTGAGCGTACACCCGTCCCAAATCAAGAATTCACAGCCGAAAGTTCAATCTCTTGATTATATACTGAGCAAAGTATATGATACTAATGTGGACTACGACCAAGCAATATTTTCATATAAATGTACTTCACTTTTTTAATACTCTTCATGCAGCAAATATGAATGATCTAGATTAGGAAACGAACAGAAGGGGAAAAAAAGCAAAAGAAAGTTATTGCAGGTAAATAAAGATGTATAAGTGTGCGTGTGCGTGTGCTTGTATGTGTATGTCTGTGCGTGTATGTGTGTGTGTGTGTTTCTTGTGTGTAGATATGTAATATCCCTTTAAGTAACCAAGACTAAACCAGTGCAATAAAACATTCCACCAAGTTTTATTTCGAAATACAAGCCAAGGTCACCTGAAGAAATGTTAAGCTACAAATCACTCTAACTTGCAGGAGATATTGGTAAAAGTATTGCAATTCACAGAAACTTCGAATTCTGTGCTACCGGCCACGAGTTTCATTTCACTCGTTGCAAAGGAAAATATAAGATACATTGAATATTCTCTATAGAAGATAAATAAAGAGCATATTTTCTGTCTATCTGTCTGTCTCTTTACCACACCCCTTCCCCCTCTCTGTCTCTTCTCTCTCTCTTCTCTCTCTCCCTCTTTCTCTTTCTCTCTCTCCCTCTCTCTCTCTCTCTCTCTCTCTCTCTCTCTCTCTCTCTCTCTCTCTCTCTCTCTCTCTCTCTCTTCTCTCTCTCTCTATCTCTCTCTGTTTTTGTGTCATGGTTTGTGTCGTATTATGCTGAACCGTGGTTGACTAGAAGAGCATACATCAGGTAAAGATGGCATTTCAAAACAACCTCTCAATAACGAATTGAAAGTGTGTGTGTGTGTGTGTGTGTGTGTGTGTGTGTGTGTGTGTGTGTGTGTGTGTGTGTGTGTGTGTGTGTGAATTTGATTTTTTTTCTGTGCGTACACACATAGATACTCATTCTCTCTTTGTTTTCATATACTGTTTTCATCCTTATGATATAACGTATCATGCAGTCCGAATTCAGATACTTTTAACCAACTTCACGAAGAAACATTTTCCCTCTGCGTGTTCGACATTAATCTCTACTTGCAGTTGCAGATTTTAAAAGATTGCAGAATACTTAAGTTTTATCTTGAAGCCTTAATTCTTGCAAAAATAAATAAATAAATAAAAATAAAATAGAAAGATAGCAAAATAATAATAATAATAATGTAGAAAATAATAATAATAAAATAAAATACAAAATAGTTACAAGAAAACCACTATTAAATTCCATTTTTTTAAAAGATCAAGGGTTTTCCTATTTACATTCGCAGAAATGTTTATCGTTTGTGTTTCCCTTTTATCATTTAGCAATTCTGTGGCTGCTGTCTGGAGCAGAAAAAAATATCGAAAAAACACACAAAAAAACGAAACGAAAAACAAAAACAGAAAAAGGCACCGCGGTTTCCCTTGAGGAAAATATTACACGTATCTTTTTATTCATATTTTTATCGTGATAAATATAATATGTATTATTTGTACATATAAAATATTGACATTGCATATATATATAATTAATATATATATATATATATATATATATATATATATATATATATTATATATATATATATATAATATATATATGTATGTTTTGATTGTATTATAAATATGTCTATGTATATGTTTATATATATAATGGTTATTATATGATGGTATTATAGATATATATGATATATGTATAATGATGCTATGATATGTATTAATGATGATGATGTATATATGTGTGTGTTGGGGTGGTGTGTGTGTGGTTGGGGGATTGATGGTTAATTATGATGTGATTGTGTATTTATGGCATTCATTTGATTGTTGGTGTATAACGATGATGCTTTATGAGATGAATGATGGGGATAATGATGGTGATGGTGATGATGGTATTGATGATGGTGATTAGGATGATGATGATGATAATGATGATCTGGAGGAGGAGGAGGATAATGATGATAGGGATAATATTATTATTTTTCTTTTTTATGATGAGATAACGACGATGATGACGAAAATAATAATAATAATAATAATAATAATAATACATACATACATACATACAATTTCCCATCATAATACCAATTTCCAAACGAAGAAGATAAAAAAAAAAAATAAAAAAGACCCAGACCACCGAATTAATCAAAATCACAATGGACTTAATATCTCGATTCAAAGCGGGACGAACAAACCACACGGACAACGGAAGCATAGACGACTTACTCTTTTGTGATTTAACAATGGAACCGCACGAATTCGAGCGTAAAAAAAAAAAAAAAAAAAAAAAAAAAAAAACATCGGTGGCATAAATTAGCGTTTGATTTTTTTTTTTTTTTTCATT
>NC_051411.1:2770095-2775095 GCF_015228065.2 Penaeus monodon
TCTTATACATCAATGGAATATATTGTATCTTATTCCAATCGTCAATTAATATAATGCGGACTTAGCGGATTACGGAATGTCCTAAAAGTGTGAAACATAACTTTTGTTTAATTAGGATGATATATCAATGTTGAATAACTATTAAAAGTTGTGCGATCCTTCCTTAAAGACAGATGAGCTGGAAACCTGTAACCTCGCGACAGTGGCTGGGCTGAAGTGAACTTGACATTGCGTTGAAGTGCAGGAAATAAAGGAAATAAGGAAGTGCGTTTTATTTATTTATTTATTTTTACCTACTTATGTTTTATTTCTAACACTTACAAATTAATGATGATGATGATGATGATGATGATGGTGATGGTGATGGTGATGATGATGATGATGATGATGATGATGATGATGATGATGATAGTGGTGGTGATGATGAGGATGATGATGATGATGATGATGGTGATGAGGATGAGGATGAGGATGATGATAATAATAATAATGAATAAACAAATAAATGAACAAAGGGTTAAACCTTTATACTTTTTGATCCCAAATCTCCTCAACCTTACATATTAATATATTTCCCTGTGTATAAGGAGAACGGTCACAATATAAGGATTTTTCAGCAGGAAACTAAGATCAAAGTTAAATATTCTTGCATATATATACATATATGCACAGACATACAAAATACAGATATGGACAAAGAGAAAGAGAGAGAAATAGACACACAGAGACTGACAGAGAGAGAGAGGAGAGAGAGAGAGAGAGAGAGAGAGAGAGAGAGAGAGAGAGAGAGAGAGAGAGAGAGAGTGAGTGAGTGAGTGAGTGAGTGAGAGAGAGAGTGAGTGAGAGAGAGAGAGAGAGAGAGAGAGAGAGAGAGAGAGAGAGAGAGAGAGAAAGAGAGAGAGAGAGAGAAGCAGAGAGACAAACAGGTAGACAGAGAGACGTCAGAGGCAGACAAACAGTAATAGATAGACATACTCAGGCAAACAGACAGGAACACAGGCAGACAGAGGTAGACCGACAACCAGATACAAACAGACAGTCATACTAACAGACAGAGAGAGAGAGAGAGAGAGAGAGAGAGAGAGAGGGAGAGAGGGAGAGAGGGAGAGAGAGAGAGAGAGAGAGAGAGAGAGAGAGAGAGAGAGAGAGAGAGAGAGAGAGAGAGAGAGAGCGAAAGCTAGATGCTTCATGGCTATAAGAAGATGAGCAATCCAATCCGATATTGAAGAGTGCAGGCTCTGGCGAAATGTTATTACTCCTATTATGAAAAAGGAAGATAAATCATCGCTCATGACGTGAACTTTATTGCTTTCTAAAACCCAAAAAGAAAAGATGAATAATGTCCTGATATATTTGCTCCTCCGGATGAAATCGGCCGACCATTTTCTCCTTTCCTCAATTTCTTCTCTTTATTTCTGTCGTCTCGGGATTCTTTACTTCTTTCTCTCTCTTTATCTTTAGTCCTTTATCTCTGTATTCTTTATTTGTTTGTTCATTTTTTTTGTTCCTTGTTTGTTATTTGTTATCATCATCCTTACTCATTATCTATTGTTATTATCAACAGCATTATCATTATTGTTATTATTATTGTTGTTGTTTTTTTCTTATCATTTATATCATTGTTATTGTTATTATTTCTATAACTGTTATTGTTATTACTTATATCATTATTATTGTTATTATTTACATAATTGTTATTATTACTTATATCATTATCATCGTTATCATGATTTTATTATAATAATAACAATAATAATAATTATTATTATAATCACCATTTCTATTATCATATTATCATGATTACTATTATTTTTATAATAATGATGATATGATGATGATAATGATAATAATAATAATAATAATAATAATAATAATAATAATAATAATAATAATAATAATAATAATTATTATTATTATTATTATTATCATTAGTATTATCATGAAAATTATATATTTCCGTTACATATATCAAACACTACATATAAGTACGTACATACTTGTATCATCCCCTATAAATCCCCTATAAGTCTTGGTTAGTTTTTTCCTAATGATTCTAAAATCCTTAATCAAGGAAAAGCATGTACTCCTACTTTCCAAAGCTGTAGGGCCCATGGTGGCACCCTGGCACTCCTATCAACGTACCCCCGACGTCAGTGCCACAACGGAAGGAAAGTTAGTGTTGTGCAGGAAACCATCCTTCAAGACGAGTTTAGCAAAGCGTATTTTTTTTTATTATTTTCAGGAATCATCAATCTCAATTGCTAATGTCGGCAATGAGGTTATTCTACGCGTCTGGTTCATGTCGAGAATCCCTTATGACGCATGACGAAGAGAGAGAAAAAAAAAAATAAAGAGAAAGAAAGAAAGAAATTAAAATAAAAAATAAAAGAAAGAAAGAAAGAGGTCGTAATAAGCAATCTAACCTATTGATTCACCAAAAGCTTAATTACCGTTAACACAAAACAACCAAACACTTAAATAGTATTAGCCCAATCAACCAATACCAAAATATGACTAACCCAAAACTACCAAACACTTAAATAGTATTAACCCAAATCAACCAATAACCTAGATACGATTAACCCAAAATACCAAGGACCTGTATACTAACAACCCAAAAGAAGCAACTACTTAAATATCATCAACCGGGACAACCAATGACCTAATAACCCCTCAAATAATTACAACCAATTCCCTTAAATATTATTAACCCGAGCAACCAAACAACCCAAATACTATTTACCCAGATAACCAGTAACCATACTACTTAATATTTTCACCATTACCTTTTTATTTACGTTTATCAGACCTTCACTTCTGTCACCATGGTCATGAACGTATATATTATTACCATTATCTTTATACTATTATCCCGGAATTCAGAATACCGTTAGCCTAAACAACTAGTGACCTAAATACTATTAACCCCATTATTCAAAGTCTAAATACTACTAAAATCCACGTATCGGCAATGCAGACCAACGCAAGTGTCAGTACTAGCCTTATTAATAGCATAAAACCGACAGAACAACCAGAAGAAATGGCTATTACGAATTGCTTGTAGGAGAAAGCCGAATAGCTGGAATTAATGTTGCCACCTCGATCAGCTTCGGGATAATTCCATTTCGGAAACTAGATCACTTCCTTTCTCTTAAGTTATTGTTATTGCTTTTTCTTTCATTCCATTTTGTTTCTTTCGGTCTTTTCGTTGTGTCTCTTTTGGTCTTCCTTGTCTCCTTGTTTTCTTCAGTCTTATTCGCTTGGGTCTTTTTCTTTCGGATTCTTTTAAGGCCTTTTTTTATATTTTTTCTCTTTTTTATTTATCCTCATTTCGTCTTTTAACCTTTTATTCAGATATTTAATTCTTTCTCTTTCTTTCTCTCCCATTTCAAATTTTTTTTTTTTAGTTCTTTCATTTCTCTTCTTTGAGGATTTTCATTCATTTTCGTTCTTTCCTCTCTCGTCTCTTTTATTTTTTTGTTTCGTTCGTCTTTTCATTCCTTCCCTCTCACACCTCTCATTCTTCTTCAACCCTCACCATTCCCTCTTTCAACCCTTTCCTTCCCCTCTGTCAACTCTTCCATTCTTTCTCTCTCGTCCCTTGTTTCCGGTGCAGTGCATTGTCACATTGATTCGAGTATTAGAAGGAAAATCAGTTATGTTGTCAAAAAAAAATAGAAAAAAAAAAATTCCCCTCTCTCCTCTCTCTTTATTTTTTTCTAGAGGTTTTATATTCATTGGTTTGTTTATCCGTCCGTACATTATCTGTTTTAATCTTCTTTATATTCTTGTTCTGTATATTTATTTCAGCAATACCGGTATCTGTTTAAGATTTGATGTTGTCAGGTATTTGATAATGACAGGTTATAGTATCCTAGTCTACTAGTTAATATTATCATTAGTAAAACTATTAATATTTTCATCATTACTGATTTTATTTACGATTATCCGACCTTCCCTTCTGTCATGACCGTACATATAAATACCATTATCTTTAACAGTAACATCGCCACCGTCTTCAGTCCTTTGGAACAATTAACCTCCTTCTCCCCCAGTGTATACATTCCCCCCGAAGTCCAAATACCATTGAAAAATTTAGGGAATAAGACTCTTTCCTTTTCCTGAATTCTTCCCTATGCCTTCGACCTCCTCCCCATCCTCTTTCCCTCTCTCCTCTCTCCCTCTCGCAATATCTTTGTCTGTTATATAGGGATTGGTTATCAGGGCCACACTCAAGGCTGGTGCACCGTCTTCCGCATAGGCATTAGGCAATGGCACTCTCATCATAGCCCCCCCCACGCCGAGTTCTTACCAGGGGATTACTGGCACCCTCGTCCTCTTGCGAAGGAGGTCCATTCAGGGAGGCTCGCTTTCCCCATCGGTATGTAGATGGGGCTTAATTCCGCGTCCCAAGGGCGGGCCAAGCGGGGGAGAGACCGGGAGTGCCGTACATGACACCGTTCCCTTTCTTCCTCTTTCTCTCTGTCTCTTTCTCTGTCTCTGTCTGTCTTCTTCTTTCTCCCCCCTCTCTCTCTCTCTCTCTCTCTCTCTCTCTCTCTCTCTCTCTCTCTCTCTCTCTCTCTCTCTCTCTCTCTCTCTCTCACACACACACACACACACATACACAGCACCCATACACACACACACACACACACACACACACCACACAACACACCCACACACACACCACACCACACACACCCACACACACAACACACACACACACACAGTATATATATATATATATATATATATATATATATATAAATAAATATAACATAATATACATATAAAGAATTTTATATATAAGTATATATATATATATATATTATATATATATATATATATATAAAATATATATATAATATATATATATATATATATATATATATATTATATATATATATCTTATATATATCATATATCATATATATATATATATATGTATTATGTAGTATATACATTATAATATATATATATATATATATATATATACTATT
>NC_051411.1:2782595-2785095 GCF_015228065.2 Penaeus monodon
TGTGTGTTGTGTGTGGGGTGTGGTGTGAGTGTGTGTGTTTTTTTTTTTTTATATTTTATTTTATAAAAAATATATATTATATATTTTATTTTAAAAATTTATATTTTTCCCCCCCCTCCCCCCCTTTTCCCACACCCCCCCCCCCCCAAACCCACACACACCCCCCCCACACACCCCCAACCCCCACACCCACCCACCCCCCCCACCCACCCACCCCCCACACACACCCACCCCCTTCCCCACACCCACACCCCCCTCCCCCCCCCCCCCCCCACACCCCACCCACCCCCCCCCCCCCCCCCACCCCCAATTATTATTAATAATTTTTATTCTTTTATTTTTTAAAATTTTTTTGTGTTTGTTTTGTGTGTGGTGTGTGTGTTGTGTGTGTTGTTGTGTGTTTTTTGCGTGTGTTTTTGTGGGGGTGTGTGTTTTGGTTGTATATTTTTTTTATTGTTTTATTTTTATTTTTTTATTGTTTTAATTTTTTTCCTATCTTTTTTATTTTAAAAATTTTATTATTTTTTATTTTTTTTTTTGTGTGTGTGTGTGGGTGTGTGTGGGTGGGGGGGTGTTGTGTGGGGTGGGTTTTTGTTTGTTTGGGTGGGTGTGTGTGTTGTTGTTGTTGTGTGGGTGTGGGGTGTTGGGTGTGTGTGTATGTTGAAATGTTATGTTTTTTATTTTTATCTTCCCCACCCCCCCACCCCCCCCCCCCCCCCCACCCCCCCCCCCCACCCCCCACCCCCACCCCTCCCCCCCCCCCCCCCCCCCCCCCCCCACCCCCCCCCCCCCCCCCCCCCCCCCCCCCACCCCCCCCCCCCCCCCACCCAATTTTATATTTCTTTGTTTTTTTTTTTTCCCCTTATCCCCCCCCCCCGATTTTTTCCCCAAAAACCCCCCCTCGGCTTTTCTTTTTTTTTTCAGGAAAAAAGGGGGAAACCCCCCCAAGGGGGGAACCCTCGGCCCCCCTTCCCCCCCCCCTTTTTTTCCCCCGGGTCTGTTCCCCCCCTCCCCCTGGGCCCCCCGCCCCTGTTTTCCCACCCCCCCGAAACTCTCTTCCCCCCCCAATCCCGGGTTTTTTTTCGCTTTTTGGGTGGGCCCCTTGGGGGGTTTCCTTGCCTCGCTTTTTTTTTTTTTTCCTTTTTTTTATTTTTCCCCTTTTTTTTCTTTTTTTTTTTTTTTGGGGAAAAAAAAGGGGGGGGGGGGGGAGGGGAGGGGGGGGGGGGGGGGGGGGGCCGGAGCGGCGCGGGGGGCGGGAAAAGGGAGGGAAAGCGGGGGGGGGGAAGGGGGGGGAAAAGGGGGGGGAAAAGGAGGGGGGGCCCCGGGGCTCACAAAAGGGGGGGGGGGGGTGGGGGGGGGGGCTGGGGGGGGGGGGGGGGGGGGGGGGGGGGCTGGGCGGGGGGGGGGGGGGGAAAAGGAAAGGGGAGGGGAAAAGGGGAAAAAAAAAAACTGGAAGGGGGGGGAGGAAAAAAGGGGGCTTGGTTGGGGGGGGGGGGGGAAAAAGGGGAAAAAGGGGAAAAAAGGGGGGGCGAGGGGGAAAAGGAAAAGGGGGGGGGGGGGGGAGGGGGGGGAGGGGGGGGGGGGGGGGGGGGGGCAAAAAAAAAACCGGGCGTTTGGCCGCGGGAGGGGGGTTCGCCGGGGGGGGGGGCGGGGGGGCGGCCCGGGGGGGGGGGGGGGGTTGGCGGGGGGCTGGGAAAAGAAGAGGGGGGAGGGGCGGGGGGCCGCTGGGGGGAGGGGGGGGGGGTGGGGGGTAAGGGAAAGGAAGGGGGGGGGGTGGGGGGGGGTGGCCCTTTTCTGGGTTTCTTGTTGGTTTTGCCTTTTTTTTTTTTTTCTTTTTTTGCCCTCTTTTTCTTTTAATTTCTGGTTCCTTCTCTTTTCCCCCCCCCCGCCTCTCTCTTTTCTCTCTCTTCTTTTCTCTCTTCCCCCTCCCCTTCCCCCCCCCTCTCTCTCTCCCCTTCCCCCCCCCCCCCTTTTTCTCCCCCCCCTCTCTCTCTTCTCCCCCCCTCCCTCCCTTTTCCCTCTCTCTCTCTTTTCTCTCTCGCCACTCTCTCTCTCTCTCCCTCTTTTCTCCCCTCCCCCCCCTTTTCCTCTCTCCCCCTCCCCCCCCCCTTCCCCTTTCCCCGCCCTCCCCCCCCTCTCCTTTTTCCTCTCCTCTTTTCCTCTCTCTTCTCCCTCTCCTCTCTCTCCCCTTTTCTCTTTCTCTCTTCTCTCTCTCTCTCTCTCCCCTTTTTCTCTCTCCCCTTTCCTCCGTTTTCTCCCCCCCCCTTCCCCCTCCTTCTCCTCCCCCCCCCCCGTCCCCCTCCCCCCCCACCGCCCCCCTTGTCCAAAAAAATGTACCCCGGGGTAAGCTGTTTCCCCTTTCTGAAACCCCTACCAAAGGGTTAGTACACACCCCTTTTAAAATTTCGGGTTTTGAAACCTTAGAAAAACAATCCTTTGAAAAAGGGACTAAAAAATTTTGTCTTGAATTAAGTGTTTGATATTCACAAAAAGCGTAGGC
>NC_051411.1:2805095-2810095 GCF_015228065.2 Penaeus monodon
ATCATTATCACCATCACCATCACCCTCATCATATTATCATCTTTATCATTATCATTATCATCATAATGTTTATAATATAAATGTTAATAATTATAATAACAACAATAATAACAATAATAATAATAATAATAATAATAACAACAACAACAACAATAATAATAACAACAAAATAATAATAACAATAATAACAACAAAAACAGCAACATCAACAACAAAACCAATGACAAACACAGCAACAACAATAATGATAATGATAATAATGATAACAATAATGATAATAATAATGATAATAATAACAACAATAACACCACCACTACCACCACCACGAAAAACAATAACAACAACAATAAAAATAGTGGCAAAACTCCTAAACAGACAAATCCGCATTTAAATTAAAATATACAAACTGAAATATGCTCTCGCTATAATTCAGACACAACATGTTTGAGGGGAGGATAACGAACGGATACATAAAGTAATTGGAAACCTGGAGTCAAGGTATTACACAGACTGTACAGTAGACGCATGAGGGAAGGGACTGGCTGGGAAAACTAATTGGAATGTGGATAACTATGTAATAGAAATAAATGGGGAGGTAGTGAAGGAAAGGAAGGGGATGGTGGTGGTAGTGGTGGTGAGGGTGGTGATGGTGAGGGTGGTGGTGGGGATGATAGTGGTGGTGGTGATAATGATAGTGATAATGATAATGATAATGATCATTATGTTAAAGATGAATGCGATGATGATGGTGGTGAATAAAAGTCGCATCCCAGGCTAATAACTAAAGATAAAGAATCTAATTATTCAGTTAATAGGGACACTGTAATTCTGACACTAGAAATGTTGCACTGACTCGTAATTAACTATGTAGCATAAACATATGGCACAAGAAATCATTTATTAAACAAACTACATTTAGTTATAAATTCTATACTTTGGTTTGGGTAGGTGTCAATTGCATCTCTTGTCAATTCGGAATAGAATATGAAAAAGGCAGTCTGGCATGATAACAAAGGACACTGTTATTAAGATAACATGGCCTTGTTAATGTTACCTGTTGTTAGTAATTGGTTATCGGTTCTCCCGTCCTTCTCTCTCTTTCTCTAACTCCTTTTCTTTCCTTCTCCTGCTACCATATCGTTTCCTCTCTCTCCCCCGTTCTCTCGTCCTTCTCTCTCTCCTTCTAACTCCTTTTCTTTCCTTCTCCTGCTTCCATATCGTTTCCTCCATCTCCCCCGTTCTCCCGTCCTTCTCTCTCTTTCTCTAAATCCTTCTTTGTCCTTCTCCTGCTCCCATATCGTTTCCTCTATCTCCCCCGTTCTCCAGCATCCATTCTTCCTCCTCATTCCTCTGCCCTGGATACTAGAACTGAGACAAGCATTCGTAATATAACTTAAAGATGCACAGTGTCATCAAGCCAAAGTGACGTACACCTAACACCCCCTCTTCTTGCTTGTAGGAATGAGTACCCTGAGCAATAGTACAAAGCTTTAGAGAATCTTTGGAAATTTAATAGTTTAAAATAATCATAATCATCAAATTCACACAAAGCTTTCTGAAAATATGAAAGTTTCGGTTGCAATGCTTGTGCAATAAAGTATCTCCTTTATGTGCACGCTAACCATTTGTAAATGGGATGCGTTGTTAATGATCTTAGTTGCTAGTTCGGCAGATTCTTCTAAATACTTAATAAGTCAAACATTATCTTTGTTTGAGGTTAATCCCGCTTGCACAGACTTCCTCCTCCTGCTTAATCAAAGGCTAATTACAAGGCAATAGCAGCTTACCATTCCCCCGCCAGATAAAGGGTCCGCATTTCGGTGAAGTCTAAGATGTCAGGTCGAAATCAAGTGTAATGTTATGGAATGCCATTGGTCAGGCAAAGGTACAGTGAGGCTTTGGGTGTGCTGTGGACTGAAGTGATAATATGTGATTCTTTATAGAGGGTGGAAGAGACAGACACATACACACACACACACCAGCGAGATTCCCATGAACGAACGCACGCACACACACACACACACACACACACACACACACACACACACACACACACAAACACACACACACACACACACACACACACACACACACACACGTTCGCGTGTGTTTATTCTACTTTTAACTACATAAATTACGAACAGATTCACCTCCTATTTCATTTTTTTTTCACGGGCCGTTATCACGATATATAAGATAAAAGAACCCAGTATCTTAAAAGCTCTTTGTATTCTTTAATTTCCAAATTTGCGTAAATGAAGACCTAACTAAGAGATAAGAAGAGATAATATGAATATTGCGAACTTAGTAGTAGCGTTCTGGCAATCCTTCTCTGTAATGCTAATGCAGAAAGGTCGAGTCTGGGTATAGCACAGAAGCTTAAGAAGAATGTATTGATCTATCCCGTGTCCTTGTGATGGAAGAACATAACTCAAAGTATAAACAGAAAGAAAGAAAAGAAAAGAAGTGAAAGCGTTATAAAAGATAATAGCGATAACGACGGCGTATCCTCTTATGTAAACCTTGTCTCTCTGTTCTGTATTTTGGCTTCACGTCCGTTATAATGTAAGAGACAACGTATATAAACGATTTATTTTTATATCTTACTTCTGTTTTCCTTTGCGTATATAATATATGTCTGTTTCATTATCCGCTCTCATGCCTTACCGTAAAAGATATTTCAACCTTTTTTTTTTTCTCGCCGAAGGAAGTTCCTTGGGAATTTGCAACGTGACTAGAGCCATAGACCTAGTTTGCAATTGCCTCAGTGTTGATAATTTTGAGAACTGGTTTGAGGGGATTACTATATTGTTTTGGTCTGAAGCTACACTATTTTCAAGTGACGTGATTCATTTCGATTTTAATTCTATTTTATCATTAACTGTCGTACTTTTTATTTCATTTTATTAAGATTTTAATGTTATTACTGATGCCTTTGAGATTTGTTTCCTCGCCTACGCTGTCTAATAACAAAAAAGAAAGACTAGAATGATACAAATTTCAGAAAAAAAAAGAAAATCCAACACAAAAAAAAACATGGAATATCAAAAAAATACAAAAATAAATGTATATATAGTTACTTCTATTCCGAGATCACCCTACCCATCGGTGCATAGAAAACGGGAACCAGCCTTGCGTACAATACCGAATATAATTTTGTTTATAAAACGTAGATATACAAAGGAATTCTACAGCGTGTAACAGGATGTATGTGGATATCAAAAAGCAAATAGTGCACTTTTTATTATTGAGAAAAATGGAAAATAAATGAATAAATGATGATAAATAGATAGATGGATAAATTGATATATAGATATATAAATGGATTAAGAGAGAGAGAGAGAGAGGAAGAGGAAGAGGAAGAGGGAGAGGGAGAGGGAGAGGGAGAGAGAGAGAGAGAGAGAGAGAGAGAGAGAGAGAGGAAGAGGAAGAGGAAGAGGGAGAGAGAGAGAGAGGAGAGAGAGAGAGAGAGAGAGAGAGAGAGAGAGAGAGAGAGAGAGAGAGAGAGAGAGAGAGAGAGGGGAGAGGAGAGGGAGAGAGAGAGAGAAGAGGAAGAGGAAGGGGGAGAGGGAAGAGAGAGAGAGAGAGAGAGAGAGAGAGAGAGACAGACAGACAGACAGGCAGAAAGAAAGAGTGAAAGAGGGAGAGAGAGAGAGAGGGGGGAGAGAGGGAGAGGGAGAGAGAGAGAGGAAGAGAGGGGGAGACAACAGACAGACATACGGGAAGGCGAAAGAGAGAGTGAAGGGGGAGAGAGAGAGAGAGAGAAGAAGAGGAGAGAGGGGGAGAGAGAGGAGAGAGAGAGAAGAGAGAGGAGAGGGGGGGGGGAAGGAGAGAGAGGGGAAGAAGAGAGAGAAGAGAGGACGAGAGAGAGGATGGAGAAGAGAGAAGAGAAAAGAAAAGGAGAGAGAAAAGAGAGAGAGAGAGAGAGAGAGAGACTTAGAGATAAAAAGATAAACAAATAATTGAATAATAAAACAATTAATAAAAATGTATTAATTCAGCTATTGGTACGCCGCTCTTGACTTAGCTGCGGATACGATGAATTATTTATGAAGTTGATAATAATATCGATAATTCCGACTCTACAACCAACTTCAAATTTTAATGACTGAGATATTATTATTATTTTTTAAAAGTACCTGCAGACTAAACATCCTATCACTTTTTTCGTAACTCACAGGCTTATATTTAGACTGTAGTGTCACAGTACATGAATTAAAAAACAGCTCAGACCATCGAAGAATTGTTATCAAAGGTTTCATCTTCTGAGAATCTTCAAGATTTCGAACGAAACATAAAATATTGGAATTTACTATCAACAGGTATATAGAAGGAAACGCAGGTATGATTTTAATATTTTAGATTATTATTTTTTTTTCGAGCCTAATGCAGCATTAAAAAAGAAGAAAAAATCTTGTGTTTCCTCGCATTAAGTATTAAAAAGGACAGATTAAAGATGTAAAGGAAAATAATGAACACAATACAAGGAACATTTACCTGCAGAGCACAGTGGTGGAGGCTATTTACATTAACAATTAGTGGAAAGTATGACGCGTGGTAGATGAATTTTTCTAATTAACTATTCATATTTTACTCACTGCAGGACCTGTAATTATGTTTATGAATGAATCAAAAGCTCTTGAGGATTATATTCAATAGATTCTGACAAAATTAATAAATCAACTTCCGAGATTACAAGGCTATGCTATCAACCTTCAGAATTATTCATATTACTAAAATTGTAGCTAATGTAATAGTAATAACGTTATCGTATGGTTTTTCATTTTCCTTTCTGGGGAATGTAAGTCAGACAATCAAAAAATAAATATAGTCTGGAATATCAAAACGAAAAAAGGGGGGGAAAGGAGGCAGAATTAAGAATTAGAAGATTATAACGATATAAAATACAGTATTGTCATAAAACTATGCAGTTGTTACAGTGAAGAATTCATAAAATATAAATGATTGACACTGCTTGCATTTCACAGTAATATTTATCG
>NC_051411.1:2847595-2850095 GCF_015228065.2 Penaeus monodon
TGTCTTTGCAACTTCAACATTTGCAACCTGTATTGCTCTTTTCTCTCTTGATTTCCTACCTAAAGCTTTTGCATGATTGTCAGTGTTTGTTTACATTTTTTGAGGAGATATTTAAATGAATGTAGTACTAGCGTGTGTGTGTGGGGGGGTGGGAACTTCTTTGGACCATGTATCCAAAGAATTTATTTGTATAGATTATCAGTAAGTTGGAAGTAAAAAAAAAAAATCTACACAAAATACTCAGGCACACACACACACATGCACATGTACACACAAACACACACACACACACACACACACACACACACACACACACACACACACACACACAAACGCCCACACACTTACTAAATTTAGATCAAAATCACCATCAAATCATTAGTGTCCGTACATCTATAATTATATTATATATATATAGATATATATTTATATATACTATATATATTTATATATAGATATATATATATATATAATATATATTATTACTCTAAGTGAGATATACACCAAAAGTTTCATATTGCATTTAAGTATTTTAGTGTTTGGTAAAAAGTACGAAAGTTAGGAAGAATGAACATAACAACTTTATTAAAATGTTTCTATCTCATTCCCATTTAACGATAATAAAATGATTTGCAACCTGTATTGCTCTTTTCTCTCTTGATTTCCTACCTAAAGCTTTTGCATGATTGTCAGTGTTTGTTTACATTTTTTGAGGAGATATTTAAATGAATGTAGTACTAGCGTGTGTGTGTGGGGGGGGGGAAACTTCTTTGGACCATGTATCCAAAGAATTTATTTGTATAGATTGATCAGCTAAGTTGGAAGATAAAAAAAAAAAAATCTTACACACAAAATACCAGGCCAAAACACACCCACATGCCCACATGTAAACACAAACCACACAACACAACACAACACACACACACACACACACACACACACACACACACACAAACGCCCACACACTTACTAAATTTATATCAAAATCACCATCAAAATCATTAGGCCTTCCATCATAATTATTATTTTTTTTTTTTTTTTTTTTTTTTTTTTTTTTTTTTTATAAGATACAGATATATATATATATATATAGTAATTATATATATATATACTATATTATATATATATATACTCTAAGTGAGATTCATTCACACCAAAAACGGTTTCATATTTCAATTTAAGTATTTAGTGTTAGCGGAATAAAAAGACGAAAGTTAGGACGGAATGAACCCCCACCCCCCCCCTACTCCCATAACAACTTTATTAAAATGTTTCTATCTCATTCCCATTTAACGATAATAAAATGAAGTGAAAAAGTGCATTGACCATTTAATGTAATTAGCGAGATTCATAATGTTCTCAGATTCATAATTTATGAAGTTATTTACTTTAATTTCTTTGAGAAAGTACATGAGCGTGTGTTTTGAACAGAACTATATGATCAGATAAAGTGCTACAGATTTAGATAAAAACAGAAAGAAATAGATACAAATAGGCAATTATGACTCTCAGTTCCATCCAACTTTATTTTAAATATTTGCTATTAAATCTTGAAGTCATGTAGACAAAGAAATAATAAAGTTTCAAAGTCCATGTATGCCTTAGTATATAAAAGAAGTTTGGCACAGGTTACACTAGGTTACACTCTCGAACTTTTTCAATAAAGACTTACTTGAATATATGTTTCTACGTGCGTGCCTAACGGTGCCTCAATATAATGTGAAAATTTTACAGGCCAAGAAAACTTAGCCTATGGAATTTCACGCCCATGTCTGAATTTTAAATTACTGTTGTAAGTTGTTTTAGATTTTCCTTCGTGGTTTGCATGTACAATGACCATGTACTGTTGCTACACATTACAATTACACACACTGATATCATGCCTGCACACAAAAAAGGTCAAATTGGTGCGAGAGAGAAATTAATATGTTAATAGTGCGTGTTCAGGTCAACGCGCCGCGCGCGTGCACACACGCACACACACACACAACACACACACAACACACACACACACACACAACACACACACACACACACACACACACACAGCGCCTATATATATATAATTCTTATATATTATATATATATATATAGATATCTATATATTATATATATATATTATATATAGATTTATATATATATATATATATATTATACTCTGGCCAAGTCCACTCGAGTGCATCGGGAATCGCTAGGGAGAATCTGAGATGAGGACTCAGGGCGAAATTCCGACGCAGATTATTGGGCCTAATAGCAAGCCGTTATACCTGGTACTGAACGTGCTGTAAATGTGGTGGGTTTGTAGCGAACTTCTTCTCCGCTAATTCAGGGGTGAGGCAAAGACTGTTTCCTTTGCCACAACATTTTTCAATACCTGAATGGACTGGATGATGTGCCAGGCTACTGCCCAAAGTCAGTGGGAGCAACACTAGGCGCCCAATATCCAGAGTCTCAGACCCTTGCATTGCCGATGATGTTGTTAACTATCTGTTCCTTGGAG
>NC_051411.1:2857595-2860095 GCF_015228065.2 Penaeus monodon
CCGTACGGTCAGGTTCAGGTCAGGTCAGTCAGGTCACTGGTTCAATTTCCTTCCAGATTGCTCTGGCTCTTCCAATTAATAGCTTTTCCATGATCATCTCTCGTTGCAGTTCTCTCGAATTATTAAAACATATTTCGTTCAACCTACTTCTGGGGGTTTGAATCCTGTCTGAAGAAAATAGAGAGTTTCTTACCTAATAGAATCTTATAATATAATTAGGTAATACAAATAGACACAAAGATTGGAACAGCAGTGATGCTTGCGACAACAATCTATTCATTCAAGAAAGAATTCCAGTTATATATATATATATATATATGAGTTAGTATATATATAGATTAGATATATAATTATACTATATAGATATTATATATTGCACTTATATATGCTTATTAAACGTATACATATATATATATAGATATAAGATAGAGATTATATATAGAGATATAGATAGAAGAGAGTAGATATATATATATGAGACACATAACACACACACATTACACTCACAGACAACACACCACACAACACACACACCACACACACACCACACACACACACACACACACACCACACACACACATATAAATATATATTATATATATATATATATATAGATAGAGCTTATATATATAGATATATATATATATATATATATATATATATATATATAATATATATATATATGTAGACGAGATGAGATGAGAGAGAGAGACGGAGAGAGAGAGAGACGAGAGAGATACCATACATCATATATATATATATATATATATATATATATATATATATATAATATAATATATATATATATTACATATATCTATTATATATATATATTATATATATATGTGTGTGTGTGTGTGTGTGTGTGTGTGTGTGTGTGTGTGTGTGTGTGTGTACATGCATACATAAATAAGTAAATAAAAAAACAAAAAAAAAATAAAAATGAAATAAATAAATAAATAAATATATATATATAATATATATCTAATACTATATCTATATATATATTATATATAAGAATGGAGTATATATGCATATATCAATGATTAAAATTATAAAAAAGATAAAACAAGAAAAACATCATTTCAAAAGCTTAAAAAATACTTACGACTATGACCTGGGACAGCATATCCAAACATCCCGACCAATACTGACCTTCAAACATCACTTTCAGATCTTTTGTGTAAAGGGACGGGAAGAGAGAGATGATTGGGGAAAGCATCAGGGGAAGAAACCGCTCATGCTGGGGCGGGAGGGGGGAGTTTACATAGGGAAAAGGGGGGGGGGGCAGAGGAAGGGGAGAGGATGAGGGGAGGAAAGAGGAAGGGAGGGAGGGAGGGAGAGGAGGGAGGAGGGTGGGGGAGAGGGAGGGAGGGAGGGAGGAGGGTGGGGGAGAGAAGGAAAATTTGGAGGAGAGGGAGGGATATATAACTAGATAGATAGATAGAGAGAGACCAGACAAACAAATAGTTAGATAGGAACAGAGGAGAGGCGAGAGAGAGAGAAGGAGATGAGGAGAGAGAGAGGAGGAGATGAGAGGTAGGAAGAGGGAAGACTCAAAACAATAAAAAAAATGCATTCCAATAAGAAATACAGATATAGAGAAAAAAAGAGAAGAGAAAGGAATGAATGTAACACACACACACACACACACACACAACACACACACACACACACACACACACACACACACACACACACACACCACACTCACCAACACACACACATAATACATACACAACACCCACACACACACCACACACACCACAACACACACATACCATACATAACACACACACGCAATCACAAAAGTGTACATATAGAAAGAAAAATAAGCAACCAAGGAAAAATATTTTCTTAGAAATCCAAGAAAAAATGTTCAGTGATCTACAGGATTTAATCAACTAATTAATCAAAGAAATTCAAAGTTAGATTATTCGTCAACTTACGCAGCTTAATCTTTTGCTTATTAATAATTTAGAGGTTCATTTCTCTCTCTGAATATTATAATAAACAAATTGATTATTGATTTATAATTGAGTCGAATGAAATTTGGAAAGATGTGTAGTTATAGATCTCTGAATACTTTTAGAGAAAAAGGTGAAACAGAAATAGAAAAAGAGAGATAGGAATACATGGAAGGAAAACAGGAATATATAAATATAAAGGAAAAAGGAAAACACAAAAAGTGAAATATAAATGGAAGATAGAAAGAGAAAGGAAAATGCGTAGATCAGAAAGAGAAGAAGAAGAAAAAAGATAGATAAAAGATGGACAGAATATAGAATGAAAGAAAAAATAATTTTCGCAGAAAATAGAGAAAAAAAATGTTTTAGATAGAAGTATATCTATATAATCTATCTACTATCTATCCTATCATCTATATATATATATATATATATAGATTATGGATATAGAGATATAATATATAATATCTATATATATATATATATTATATATATATATATATATATATATGTATGTATAAAGAAAATAAAGA
>NC_051411.1:2878295-2885795 GCF_015228065.2 Penaeus monodon
TTATTATATTTATATTCGGAAACTAGATGGTTCTATTTTTTGTTTAGATTACTATTAACAATATAATGATAAGCATGAGAGTATCAAAGAAATTATGCTGAAGTATATTGTTATCACTGGTCAGTGATGAGTAAATGGAGAAAAGATGAGAGAATGAAAGAGAGAGGGAGAGAAAAAGGATTATAAGAAGAAAGAAAGAGAGAGAGAGAGTCTGAGAGTGGAGAGAGGAAAGAGAGAGAGAGGGGGGAGGGAGAGAAAGAGAGAGAGAGAGAGAGGGGGGGAAGAGAAAGAGAATGAGAGAGAGAGGGGGGGGGAGAAAGAGGAAAGAGAGAAAGAGAGAGAGAGATGACGAGACGGAGACGAGAGGACATACGAGAGAGAGAGAGATGAGACGATCGAGAATGAGAGAGATCGAGAGAGAGAGAGAGAGTGAGAGAGAATGAGTGACAGAGACTCAGATAGATAAAAAGAAAGAGAATTGAGAGAGAGAGAAAGAGAGAGAGAGAGAGAAACAGGGAGGGTGACAGATTGACACAGAAGCAGAGACAGTCAGACAGACAAAAAAAACAAAAAAAAAAAAAACAAAGGGACTTGATTCAAAGCACTGAAGACACTCGTCGGCACAAGAACCTCTATTTCCCAGAAAAGGCTTTTGGAAGGCGATCTAAGATCTTTAATCAGGACTACGTAAGATCCTTCAAATCCTCTCTCTTTTCATATCACTTCCACCGTAAATTCGTCTCTTTTTATCTGCCTTTTCTCATCTCTCTTTTTCTTATTCTCTCTATCGTTTCTGTCTCTGGCTCTGTCAGATCTATCCATCCTTTCTCTCTCTCTCATCTCGCCTCTCTCTCTCTCTCTCTCTCTCCTCTCTCTCTATATGCTCTCTCTTTCTCTCATATCCTCTCTCTCTCTCTCTCTCTCTCTATCTCTCTCCTCTATATCTATCTCTCTCCTCTCTTCTCTCTCCTATATCTCTCTATTCCTTTCTCCATCTTTCTCTGTTTCTCTCTCTCCCTCCATCTTCCGTCCCTCTTTCCTTTTTTCTCTATTCTTCCCCTACCCCCCCTCTCTCTCTATCCATCCATTCTTCATTTTCTCTCTGATACAACAAATACTACTACTAATGATAATATAAAATAATAATAATAATAACTGATTAAAAAGGAAAAAACTATAAAAAATAGCATAAGACAAACCCATAATTACTGGACAGTTTAGTTAGAACATTAGTTTGGAAGTTTTTAAGTAATAATGTGTTGGGATATTTTTGCTCTTGTTTTTCTGTTTTTTTTTTTTTTTTTCTTTTCTTTCTGTCTGTATTTCGCTTTATTTTCCCTCGGGACAGTATGTGTTCTAGATAGTAATCACGTCTGTAGGCGGAAAGAGAAACAGAAGAACCGTGACAATGATAATAATACGACGCTAATGATAATATGACAGATATTTAAGATATGTTCTTCGCTCTGCATTTTGTTTTCATACCATAGTATCAAAGTTTCTTCATACCATGAGAAAAGTCACTACCATCACTCACTTATAGTACTACAACTTTGATTATGATATAGTTAATCACATCATAAGTTCGCCATTTCAGCTTCAATACAATAACTCTGAAGCTCTCTAAAGTGCTTTCAGACACATCCGATTTCATTGCTGTCAACCTGCCTTAGCACAAGCGGGCGAGAAGTCATTTCTATCTGTCTGTATTCGCCATGTGCGACAAAAGCGGAGAGTGGCGGTCGGTGATACGTATTTTACATGTCAGTGGAGTGTAGGGAAGTGAATATATGAATAACGGGAACGTTATTTGATTTGACTGTACTTTGTGAAACGAGGGGAGAGTGAAAAAGTGGGAGAGAGGGAAAGAGAGAGAGAGAGAGAGAAAGAGAGAGACGGGAGGAGAGGAGAGAGAGAGAGAGAGAGAGAGAGAGGGAGAGAGATGAGAGAGAGGAGAGAGACAGACAGAGAGGAGACAGAGAGAGAGACAGAGAGGAGAGATGAGAGGAGAGAGAGAGAGAGAGAGAGAGAGAGCGACGATGGAAGAGAGAGGCGGCATCATGTAAGATGAGAGAGAGGAAGAGAGAGAGAGAGAGAAGAGAGCGGAGAGCGATAAGAGAGGAAGAGAGAGAGAGGAGAGAGAGAGCGAGAGAGAGAAAGATCGAGAGAGAGAGAGAAGAGAGACGGAGAGAGAGAGGAGAGAGAGAGAGAGAAGGGGGAAGACTTAACTACAATTATATATAATATATAAATTAATAATGACAATACTATCATACTGCTACTGCGCTATTGCTATAATCAATAGCTGTTATAGCTATTGCTCTTATTATGCCAATCATCATGACATCAAACGATTAGCGCCATACTTTGATTACTGATATTGCATTATCTAAGTATGTGAAGGAAGAATTCACAATGATAATAAGATAAAATACAACATAGGTAGCCCAGACAACATAATAACCGAAAAATAACCTTTAAAAAATATAGATGAAAGAATATGAACTTCATTTTCTTTTTGATCCTATATTGTAGATCAGGACGAAACAAAAGACGGTCTTGAACCTATTGTCTCACAGTTCCTCCACGTGGTTCCTGAAAGCTGGGTAGGGGGAGGGGGAGTGGGGGGTTGGGGGGAGGGGAAGGGGGTTGGGGGGGGAGGTTTAGGGAGGGGAAAAGAATGAGCGGTGGAGAAAAGGAAAGAGAAAGAGAGAGGTGAGAAGGAGGAAGTGGTGGAGAGAAGGAAAGAGAAAGAGAGAGGTGAGAAGGAGGAAGTGGTGGAGAGAGGGAGGAAAGAGAACGAGAGGGTGAGAGGGAGGAAAGAGGAAGAGAGAGGTGAGAGGGAGGAAGTGGTGAAGAAAATCAAAGAGAAAGAGAGGTGTGAAAGGGAGGAAGAGAGGGGGGAAAGAGAAAGAGAGAGGGAGAGAGAAAGAAGAGAGGAGGAGAGAGATAACAGAGGAAAAGAGAAAGAGAGAGGTGAGAGCAAGCGGAAGACAGTATCTCAGAAAGAGAAAATGAAAGAGAAAGGGGGAAGTAGCAGGTGAGAGAAGAAGAGGGAGATGAAAGTGAGAAAGAGAAAGAGAAATTTGAGAGGAAGGGTGAGAAAAAGAGGAAAACAGAATATCGAAGGGGAGACAGAGAAGTGATAGGAAGTGGGAGGAAGTGAAAAGGGGAGAAGTAGAGGCGAAAGAGGAAATAGGGAATTGAGGAAGAAGGAAATGAGGGCGAAGGGATGAGAAGAGAGAAAAAATAGAAAAAAAAGAAAGAAAGTGAGACAGATTAAGAAGCAAAGACTAAAAAAAATAAGAGGTGAGAATACGATCAAAGAATAATAAAAGAAATAGTAGTAAGGACGGGAGAAAGAAAAAAAAGAGAAAAAATATAAGAAAGAAAGACAGATTGAAGAATTAAAAAAAAAAAAAAAATATCATGGGTGAGAAATTGAGCTAAGAAGTGGATAAAGAAAGAGATAGGAAGGGAAGAGGAAGGGAAGCTGGGGGGGGGGGGGAAGACAGGTAGGGAAGCGGGGGGGGGGGGGGAGAAGACAAGGAGGCGGTCGGGGGGGGGGGGGGGAAGGAGACCAGGGAGCCAGGAGGAGGTGAAGACAGTAGCGGTGAGGGGGCGGAAGTGAGTGAGAGAAGGACAATGGGAGCGGGGGGGGGGGGTGAGAAAAGACAGGTAGCAGGGGAGAGGGGAGAGAAGCCAGGTAACGTGTGGGGGGGGGGAGGAGGACAGGTAGCATGGGGGGGGGGGGGAAGACAGGGAGCCGGGGAATGGGGGGTGAGAAAAGCCAGGTAGCGGGGGGGAGGGGCGGGACGCTGATGTGGTGTTTTGTTTAGACGATAATATATATTTCCTTTTAGGTCTTCAGTGCTACACAAACAACGCAAAAAAGGTCGAAAGTCAAGGTTACTGAGTGGAATAAGAGATCGTTGTGCATATGGTGGCAGTCTCGTAATCAGGAATATTATGGGGAACGTGATGATGACGGTGATGATGGAGAAAAACTCGGCGATGATGATAGTATGATGATATCACAGTTTTTTATATCATTTTTTATGATACTGTTTTTTATTTATTTATTTATTTTATGTATCCTTGCTTTTTTGTGATGTATTTTTTTAATGATATCATTGTTTTTTTTTTATTTCTATGATATATTTTTTTGTGATTTTTTTTTATGATATTGTTTTTATTTTCGCCTTTAGCCACCGTGACCGAGAGGGTTCAAGGCGCCAGTTTCGAATCCTCGACCGCGTTCGAATCTCTAAAAGCGAGTTATAATATGATCAGTTAATATTATGATCATCATTGTTATCATTATCTTTATTACTATATTTGTAATTATCATTGCTATTAACATTATTATTATTAGTAGTAGTAGTAGTAGTAGTAGTAGTAGTATTTATTATTGTAATTTTAGTTATCAATATTGTTATTATTTTTATAATTATTATTGTTGTTGTTGTTGTTGCTGTTATGATTGTTAGTATTATTGCTGTCACTAATACTACTGTTTTATCAGTACATTATCATTATACTATTAATAGTAGTTTCATCATTGTAACTATTGTATATTATTATATTATGATGGTGTTGTGGTTGCTTGTTGTGTGTTATTATTATTATTATTCAGGATAAGATTTGTTAGTGATTATGTCAGAAATTAGGATATTATGCGTATTATTATCATATGATGATTATTATAGTATATATGATTGATTATGTATGTAGTATGATGAGTGATTATTATTATAGTATTATTAGTTATTATTATCATTACTATTCTAATAATATAGTAATAATTATATACTATATATATATAATGATATTATATTAGATATATATATATATATATATCTATAGATATTTATTAAAATATACTATATAGATATATATATGTAGTGTGTGTGTGGTGTGTGTATGCATATGCACACACAAACACAAGCGGACATACACAGGTCTATGAATAGCGGCCATATGCTAGTATACGTACACACAAACACAATACGTATAGATAATAATATTATATATATATATATATATATAGATATATATATATATTATATATATATATATAGATTATATAGATATATATATATGATGTATACAACTATATATCATATATTAATATATATATATATATATATATATATAATATATATATATATATATCATATATATATACTTATATGATGTGTGGTGTGTGTGATGTTTGGTGTGTGTGTGTGTGTGTGTGAAGTGAAGAGAGAGAGAGAGGGTTAAGAACGAGCATATATACATAACATACATACATGTGCAATAGTAACCGTACCTACCAGTCATAAATCTAAAAAAATAAAATAAATGAAAAAAATAAATAAAATAAAAATAAAACACATCACAATTGAAGAGAAGAAGTAGAAGAAGAAGAAAAAAGGTGAAAAAGAAAATCCAATTATAAACCTGATCTTTCTTTACACTCTCTGCAATTTCTTTTTATAATGAATGCCCAAATTGCACTGATGATTGCAAAGCTAACTGCCGAATCATTAAAGTTTGTCTTCTTCCATTCCTGGCTAGTTTGTGCAAAAGGTCATGATGTTTGTTTTATTTTTGCAAATGCATTCAAAGGGAGAATTTTGCAACGATTTTTTTTCTCTTAATTCGTTTAATTTTTTTTCTTATTTTATCTGTTTATTTGTTATTTCATTTGTTTATTTTCATTTATTCTTTTATTTTCATTTGCTTATTACTGTTATTCTTTTTATTTATTTATTTATTTATTTACTTACTTATACTTTATTATCATTATCTTTTTTAATTGTTATTATTATTATTATCATTATTATATTATTATCATCATCATCATCATCATCATCATCCATCATCATCTCATCATCATCATCATCATCATCATCATCATATATCATCATTATTATATTTATTATTATCATTATTATTTTTATTACACGGAAGCTTTGTGCAGATACTCATGTGATCGAGCAGATATATATTGAGTAAAATTAGCATAACATTGCCTTTGGATTAAGACTGTATTGACAAGCGTTAAAGATATTATGTAGTTTGTGGCTCTGCTAATCTCAATCAATATTTGCTTCTTATTGTGTAATAAGATTAAGTAATGGGTATGGCAGGGCAAACATTATCTATCTGTCTGCCTACTTTCGATGCATCTCTATAACTATGATTCTATCATTCTATCTTTTATTACCTATCTGTCTATCCACACCAATCCATCATCAGCAATCTTTCCTGGCCATTTTATCTATTATCCATCAAGATTTCATCTACCCCATCCATCCATCCACCCTCCATCCATCACCCATTCCACCATCCACCCACCCACCCATCCACCCATCCATCCATCCACCCATCCACCCCCCCACCCACCCACCCACCCACCCATCCACCCATCCATCCACCCACCCACCCACCCACCTAAAGACTCACCCACCTACCCCCCCTATCCATCCACCCACCCACCCACCCACCTATCATCAATCCATCCGCCTATCTAAACAGTGAAATTCCTTCCCTAATTTCTTCGGTTATCGAGAGAAAACTTGAACCAAGTACGCCAGGAGGAGAGGGCGCAAGAGAACTGCGGTCAAATAGACCGGACGCCAGACAGTAGTGGAAGCAAAGGCTGTGTGTTTCATTGTTCAGAGGAATTCTAAAAGCGTGCCGGCCAACTTCGATTGCAGAAATAACGGAAGGTTGTGTGTATGTGGTGTGTGGTAGTGTGGTGTTTGTGTGGGTTTGTGTGGGTTTGTGTGTGTCTGTTTGTGTGTGTGTTTGTTTGCTTGTTTGTATGTGTTTGTTTGTGTGTGTATGTTTGTTTATGTGTGTTTATTTGCGTGTGTATGCTTGTGTGTGTGTTTGTTTGTGTGCTTGTTTGTGTGTGTGTGTGTGTGCTTTGATTCTTTAAAAAAGGACACGGACGCGATTTTTTTTTTTTTTTTGATTCGTGATTGCGAGTTAACTTTTTATTCTTCTCCTTGCTTGCCTTATTCTTTTCTCATTCGTCTGTTTTCTTGATTAGATTTGTGATATTTTCTTTCTTTTTTTTATTTCCCTTTTCAACAAATATATTTTCATGAAAGAAAGCAAAAACAAACTTTTTTTTTACGTACTAAATCTTTTCAGTCTCTGTCATGCATTATACACAAAACTTTTTCAACCCAACGACATAAAACTTGTAAAAATATCTTGTCTTTGCAACTTCAACATTTGCAACCTGTATTGCTCTTTTCTCTCTTGATTTCCTACCTTAAGCTTTTGCATGATTGTCAGTGTTTGTTTACATTTTTTGAGGAGATATTTAAATGAATGTAGTACTAGTGTGTGTGTGTGTGTGTGTGTGTATGTGTGTGTGTGTGTGTGTGTGTGTATGTGTGTGGGGTATGTGGTGTGGTGGGAATTCTTTGGACCAGTACCAAAGAATTTATTGTATAGATTATCAGTAAGTGGAAGTAAAAAAAAAAATTACACAAATAT
>NC_051411.1:2890795-2893295 GCF_015228065.2 Penaeus monodon
CGTTCTTCATTACTTTTTCTCTTCCTCTTTCTCTTAAATACTGCTGGCTGTTTAGCCAAACCAACGCCCTGGGGAGTGGACTAAAAATAGATAAAAAGATTTTACTTAACACTAGTATATGTGTAGTGAAGTGTAATGACTCCTCTGTCTATCTTGCAATATGACAGGCAAACAACGAATGCAAACGAGATCAGCACAAACACAGAGGAAGACTATGTCATACGAAGTTGTGTCTATACCCCCAAGATGGTTCGCAACGGAAATTCGATGAAAAACAATGGAGTCGATTACTCCCTTCTGTGTTTTGAATGGATTCTGGAAATAATATCATGGATTTTGCCTTTCATCTTGCCTTGCAATAAGGAGAAGAGAAACATGAAACGGCAGATAGTGTTTCGTTCAGATGAGAAAGATTATTGGAAACTTTGCAAGCCAACTTATGTGATATCTTTGATTTTCATTTCATATTAACAAACTTTGGGAGGAGACAGCTCTCAGGAGTTCATTATCAAAAGAAGCATAATATTGTATTCTTGAGAGCTTGCGATGAAGTAACGAAAAGTTTTCACAATAACGAAACGCAGTGATCGGGGACATGGTTCATCGACAAAGGGTGGCGAAACGAATCACGAAGAATACGTTTTCGTAAAGCATCTAGAAGGTATATACCTGTATGGTTTATTACTACCATATCCTTAGGGGTTGTGTGAATGGCATGCGTTTATATTAAAATGCAACTACACGTTGGGATTCATGCATGCTGGAAATATCTGAACCTGCAACCTATATGTAAGAGATACGAATGTAGTGTATATATGTATTTAGTATACTAAACATTGTCCAAAACGTAATAATATGATATAAAGATTAAATTACATTAATTATTTGGGTAGAGGGCCTAAGTACTAATGCACCTTTTTAATGTAAATGTTCATGTCATGGGGGTACTTTGCAGATTACCTTCTTGCAGAGACATGAAATAACATGCGCTTTAACGGCGTATGAAAAACCTAACATAGAGAGCCTCGTTAAACTAACATATTTTAGCCTAACGGTCATACATTTTGGTGGATTATAACCAAATCTACATCAGCTTGCAGGCTAATGGTTGTTTAAACTCCTCACTATGCGAGAATAAAGTTTAGTCCGTATGCATAAGCATAGAAAGAAGCTTGGCGTTAAGATTTTGCCACAATTGTAATGTTATTGCTGTAGGAAAGTCATCTGTAATGCAGATAGATAAATTGGCAAACGTGAACTGGTGTATCTGGGTACATACATATATACATACAGACATAATACATAATCAGAAGTATATAGATGAGATAGAGAGAGAGAGAGAGAGAGAGAGAGATAGCGAAAAAGATCGAGATATAGAGATAAGAGTACAATTTAATAGAGATGTATCACCACACACACACAACACACCACACACATACAGAACAGAGATAGAGATCTCTATATATATATAGTAGATAGAGATAGATAGATAGCTATTATAAGTATATAGGAGAGAAGAGAGATGACAGATGTAGAGGGCCGATACAGAGAGAAGATAGAAGAGTAGAGAGAGAGGAGAGATAGTAATAGCTATAGAGAGAGAGATAGAGTAGTAGGACACACACACACACACACACACACAAACACACCACACACACACAACACACACACACACACACACCACACACAACACACACACACAACGCACACGCACACAAACAATACACACCACACACCACACCCACACACACACACACACACAACACACACAACACACACACACACTCACGCAGACACAAACACCAACACACACACTCATACACACACACACACACACACACGACACACGAAATGACAACTCCATAACGGTGTGATTATTCCAACCTGAAACGGAACACATGAAGAGTTCTGAAACGTTAAATTTAGTTGCGTTCCTTACTATGGCCTGTTTTCCTTTTCATTATACGGATTATAATGTATATATAGATATAAAATATATATTATAGATACTATATTATATATATATATATATATTATAAATATATATTCATATGTGTCTGTCTATATACGTATTACATACATACATCATATTATACATATATGGTTTATAACACATAAAGTATTCCATTACATAGTGGTATATGTATACATATATATATATTATATATATATATATATATAATATATAATTAATATATATTATATATATATATATTATATATTATATATATTTTATTTTATATTTATTTTTTAATTTATATATGCATATATGTATATATTATTCTATATGCCATATATATATATATATTTTATAAAATATATTATATATATTTATTTATATATTAATATATATATATATAATTATAATGTTTATTTATTTTTTGTATGCCACCATACACACACACATTAAAAATAATATATATAAATATAAATATATAATATATATATAATTTAAAAATATATATATATATATTATATATTATATAAATACTTATATTAT
>NC_051411.1:2923295-2928295 GCF_015228065.2 Penaeus monodon
CAATAGCTGCCTTTCGTATGGTATCATCTGTTCACGTCAGGAAAGTGAATTAATGATCTATTTATAATAGTAATGACGATGACATTATTGATGATAATGATAGCAATGATAAAATCAATACTAAAATAAGATAAGATTATATTGTATGTTAAAAAAAAAGTTTATGTAGTAAGTGAATATTTACATTTTCTCCTTCCCTTCCTTTATCTCTTCCTGTCTCAGTCTCTCTCTCTCTCTCTCTCTCTCTCTCTCTCTCTCTCTCTCTCTCTCTCTCTCTCTCTCTCTCTCTCTCTCTCTCTCTCTCTCTCTCTCTCTCTCTCTCTCGCTCTCTCTCTCTCTTTCTTTAGTATATATTGCAATCTCTCTTCATAATTAATTAACAACACGAGCAGAATTATTAGTATTAACAAAAGACAGATATCAGTAAAAAAAAGGTAATATCAATCAATAACAACAAAACAACAATAATAAAAATAACATCATTAACACGAACAGCAGTATCAGTTACATCAAAAACAGTGTCCTTATTGACAGCACTAGTAACTAACAACAGCAGCAATATCAATAATAATAAAGAGAGTAATATCTGTTTTAACAATATAATCAGTAATACCAATATCAGTAGTAATGAAAAACATTTATATTAGTTACAATCAAAAGGGGGTATTAATAATAGCAAGGCTGCATTGCCAGCAAACAGCATCGACTTTATAGTACTGGCAAAAAATAAAACACTAGTAATAACAAGAATAACATCTGAAATACGAAAAACATTATCAACAATAACAAAAATAACACCGTGAATAAGAACAAGAGAAATGTCGGTAATAATCTGAAAATATTAAACAACATAATTATCCATAAAATCATAAAATCAACAACGTCATTAATATAAACACCTACGATATCATTAACAAAAATAACAGCATTACCAGTAATAACATCAACCAAGAGACCATGGCGATCATCATCACACACACTACCATTTCACCGAACATTAGCATCGCCACAAACAAACTAAATTGTACATAACCGAAACCCGTGTATCTCTGGCTTCTCAACCGAAGGCTACTTTACGAGTACAAATTTCGCTTCGGAAAATTCTAAAACAGAGGCGCAGCTTTGTCGAACGTCCTTGTACAACTGCTGTGAATATTGAAGGTGGAAATTTATGTGCACTCGGCCGTACGTCGAAAGAGCTGGTAGCTCTGCGTTTCAGCTTTAGGATTTCGGTTGGTGCGTCTGTGTGGTCATTTGTGTATATCTGTTTAAATATGTTAGGAAGGGTGTTTAGCATTGCCTGTGTGTGTTTGTGTACGTCTGTCTCTGTCAGTCTCTCTGTTTGTCTGTCTGCTCGTTTGCTTGCCTGTCTGTCTGTCTGTTTGTCTGTCTGTCTGTCTATCTGTCTGTTTGCCTGTCTGTCTGTCTGTCTGTCTGCCTGCCTGCCTACCGGCTTGTTTGCTCGTCTGTCTGCCTATCTGTCAGTCTCTCTCTCTCTCTCTCTCTCTCTCTCTCTCTCTCTCTCTCTCTCTCTCTCTCTCTCTCTCTCCACACACACACACACACACACACACACACACACACCTCTCTCTCTCTCTCTCTCTCTCTCTCTCTCTCTCTCTCTCTCTCTCCTCTCTCTCTCTCTCTCTCTCTCTCACTCTTTTTTTTCTCTCTCTCTCTCCAAACTTTTTTTTCTTCTTTTCCCATCTTCCACAAAGCCTTCTACTATGTGATAAGACTCCTGTGCCCAAAACTTCGAAGATAAGCAAAGTGTCTTGTGTGTCTCAGAGCGCTACACTCTTGAGTCAGTCCTCTTCGTTTTCACAATCTCCTAGTGAATCCTTTGCAGAAAGTTAAACGTAATCAGTTTTAAGATAAGCTAAATCACTTTTTTGTCAGTTGATGGCGATATAACATACGACAGTAGAGATACTGTGATAAAGAGTATGTTGAGAATTTTTTTGTTTATTACTGTTATTGTTATTATTGCATTTGTTATTGTTATTAGTATTCTGTCATTGTTATTATTATTAGTATTATTATAATTTCACATCAACCATGATATTGATGATGATGATTTAATAATAATGAAGAAAAATACTTATACTTACTTATATTTATATTTACTTATATTTACTTATACTTACTTATACTTATACTTATACTTATACTTAATTATACTTATACTTACACTTACCGAAATTCCGAAAACTATCTTATGTAAGTTTCCTCTGCTTTAACCGTCTAAAATACTTACACTGTAGGTAGATGAAAGTAAACTTCACAATAGCGAATCAAAAAAAACCGTTTCCAAAAATAGACACTTTGTACAACTTCACAACTTCAAGAAAACGCGAAGTTGTGCCTAATAGATTACCTTAAAGTTGTTTTAACGGAAGTTTACATACAGCATCTGGAGGGAAACTGAAATAAAATTCAAACATTATATAGGAAACTAATATACATCAACATTTTGTTAGGAAATAATGTTGTTACCAATAATATCAAAATATCACTACGAACAATAAAAAAAAAGTTTTAAAAAATATAAATAAATACTATAAATAAACAAATACTGTAAATAATACTATAAAATGCCTCACTCTCTGGTAGAATTAAATATATTCTTATCATTCTCATCATTTCGGGACAGAATTATTAGCATAATCATTTCTCGTTATGCACAAAGTTGCTTCAGAAGGAGACTTGAAGTGAAATCTAATTTTGGAAAGATCTCAAAGAAATGTTATAGTTATTTTTATTAATAATAATAATGATAATAATAATATTTTTATAATCATTATTATTTTTATTATTATTATTATTATTATTATTATTATTATTATTATTATTATTATAATTATTATTATTATTATCACTATTATCACTATTATTATCATTATGATCATCATTATCATTTCTATTATTATCATTATCATTATCATTAACATTATCTTTATTTTATTGATAACAATAATAATATTAATAATAATAATAATAATAATATTATTATTATTATTATTATTATTATTATTATTATTATTATTATTACTATTACTAGCATTAGGATTATTGCTATGATAATTTTATCATCTTTATTATTATTGTTACAAATAGCAGAATAATTGTAGTAGTAATAGCAGTAACAGTAGTAGCCATTATCGTCACAAATAGCATTCACATCATCTCTATTATTATCATTATCATTACACCATCAATAATATTATTATCATTATCATGATTATCGTTATCACCATTAATATTATCATCATCATTACTGCCATTATTATCATTATCAATATTATTATCATCATCGTTATTCCTATTATCATCGTTATCATCCCCTTCATCCTTATCCTCGTCATGATCCTCATCATCATTATCGTTATTATTACTCTTATTATCATTATTTTTTATCATTGTTATTTTTATTATCATTATCATTATCGTTTTTCATTATTATTATTATCATCATCACCATCATCATCATCATCATCATCATCACCATCATCATCATCATCATCATCGTCACCATCATCATCATTATCATCATCACCATCATCATTATCGTCATTATCATTGTCATTATCAAAGTAAAATTCATAACTGTAATAACGTAAATGATAATAATGACACGAACATTTATAACTGTAATACTGACTAGTATTATTACTAATACTGTTATTAACAATATTGTCATCGTTGTTGCTGCAACCGTAATCACTATTATAGCAGCTGCAATTTAAATTTCATCATTGTATTAATATCTGTATCGAGAGAAAATAGGTGGTATTCCGCAGAAAATCTCTCTTAATCAAAGTATAATTAGCAGATGAATGAAGCAGAATTGCGACATACATAAAACAAAGCATTTCAGGAAACTTCAAAATGAGAGAAAAAAAAAAAATGCAATCATTCGCACAATGAGAAAGATAATCAAAGTATTATTTATTTATTATATATCATGTTGTGATCTTTGATCTTTTACGTAGTGAAGTTCGGTCAGTCTTTCCTCTCTCTCTCTCTCTCTCTCTTTCTCTTTCTCTTTCTCTATCTCTCTCTCTCTCTTCCTTTTCTCTCTCTTCCCCCCCCCTCTCTCTTCTCTCTCTCCTCTCTCTTTCTCCTCTCCTCTCTCTCCTCCCTCTCTCTCTTTTCTTCTCTCTCCTCTCTCCCCTCTCTCTCTTTTCCCCCTCTCCTCTTTTCTCCCCCTCTCTCTCTCTTCTTCTCTCTCTCTCTCTTCCCCCCTCTCTCTCTCTCTCTCTCTCTCTCTCTCTCTCTTTCTCTCTCTAAGTCTCTTTTTCTCTCTCTCTTCCTCTCTCTCTCTTTGTAGAAAAAAATCATAGAGAACTTGAAAGAGGGTGGCAATGTTATTTTATTTACAGTAAGTTCGTTATACGTTACGATGACTATGGCAGTAATGTCCAAATCAGACAATACATAACAAAAGCGAAAAAAAACTACTGAAAATTGGCAAAAAGATAAGATAAAGATTTCAACAAAATCATAAAATTCGAGGAAGTTTTTGAAACCGATGTGTCATCTTTTAGTAAACCTATTTGATGTATAGTTGTTTTACTTCTATCAATGAAAAACAGAGAAGTTATATTACCCATAATATAAGTATAATTATCCATTATAAGGATATTATCCATTAAGAATGTGTTATCCATTATAAGTATATTATCCATTATTAGTATAATATCCATATTGAAAGGTAAATGAACACAAGCTTTAAAACAAACAACGTATTTAAAAGTCTGTAATTGAAAATAACGTAAAAAAATGGAAAAGGTACTTTACAAGCAACGTATTTAAAAGTCTGTAATTGAAAATAACATAAAAAAAGGAAAAAAGGAAAAAAAAGGAAAAGGTACTTTAAACGTTTCACGTAGGCACCAGAGGAAGGGGAAAAGTTCCTTAATGGTCAAACGCTCCAAGACAATCAGGGTTTTACGAAGTTCTGCGAGAGGAAAAAGATTCACTTTGTGGAATGTCCCAAG
>NC_051411.1:2955795-2958295 GCF_015228065.2 Penaeus monodon
ATTTTTCTTTCTTACTTAGAATATATTAGTATTAGCCGCGTAAAGAGTATGCAAGAATTTATAAATACTCATTATCATAAAGAATATCGAAGAATACGATTTCGTGTTTTGTTTTACTTTCAAGATGGTTCCTCCTCCTGCTAACAGCCCAATTCCGGATGAACGAACAAACGTTTAGATAATTTTCCACGCACACCGGGAAATGAATATTTCTATCGCAGACAGATAAAGATAATGGATCAAAGCTTTCATATGCACTGACAGAAGCAAGGAAAATATAAAATGCATGTGAGTCAGATAAAAGTAGAGAGCAAGACTGAATTCCCATTTCATCAGAACGAAAGAGAATTTCCTTTTAATATATCATTCATACAACACGTGTATTATTATTATTATTATTTTAACGGTAGGTTCATGTCTGAGCCGCCGTGGTCACAGCATGATACTTAATTGTAGTTTTCATGTCGTGATGCTCTTGGAGTGAGTACGTGGTAGGGTCCCCAGTTCCTTTCCACGGAGAGTGCCGGTGGTACCTTTTTAGGTAATTATTCTCTATATTTATCCGGGCTTGGGACCAGAACTTGACTTGGGCTGGCTTGGCCACCCAGTGGCTAGGTAGGCAATCAAGGTGAAGTTCCTTGCCCAAGGGAACAACGCGGCGGTCGGTGACTCGAACCCTCGAATTCAGATTACCGTCGTGACAGTCTTGAGTCCAACGCTCTAACCATTCGGCCACCGCGGCCTTAAAAAAAATATATAAATCAGTGCAAGTGCATACACCAATCGCCGAATGCTAGTGCGTGGCATCCATGCACACTCGCATCGCCCGCGCGCGTATTTGAGCACGCACGCTGATTTGTATTATTATTATCATAACTATTATCTTTCTTGTTGCTCTTGTTGTATGATCTTTATGATTATTATCTTTTTTGTTATAATTGATATTATTATTGTTATTAATATTAATGTTATCACTTATATTGTTAATATTGTTATTATTATTATACCTATTGATGTTCTTGTTGTTGTTATAATTATGTTCTATTATTATTATTATTATTATTATTATAGTTCTTGTTGTAATATTTTTTTCGTTATCATTATGATCATCATCATCATTATCCTCATGACCATAGGATGAGGATGGTCATGAGGATAATCATAATAGTGATTACGATTATGATAAGAATAATCATAATAATGATAATAATAGTAATAATAATAATAATGACAATAATAATAATAATAATGATAACAATAGTAATAATGATAATAATAATGATAATAATAATAGTAATAATCGTAATAATAATAGCAACAGTAATAATGATAATAAAGATGATGAAAATAATAATTATGATTATGATAATGATAATTACAGTGATATTAATTATAATATTTTCAATAATACTGATGATAATGATAATTACAATGACATTGATGATAATAATAAGGATAATTCAGATAAAAAATAGGAATAATAATGATAACCAAAATAACAATAAAAGTCATGATAATAATTATAATAATGATAACTACAATGAAAATGAAAATCATAATAATACTGACAGTAATACAAAAATAGTATTATAATGATAATGAAAGTAATAATAACATCATTATTATCAATTAGAGTAACAATGATGATGACAGTAGTATTGATAATTATAATAATAATAATAATAATAATAATATGATAACGGAAATAATATAAAATTGATAATAAAGGTGATAATAATCAAAATAATAATGATAATAATGTTAATGAATATCATTATTATAATGATAAAATTGATAATAATAATAATAATGGTAATGATAATAATAACCATAGTAATGATGATAATGATAATAATAATATTAATGATAATGATTATAACAGTAATAATAAACATAATGCCAATGATAATACTATTAATTATAGCGATAGTAACAATGATAATATATATAATGATAATAATAATGATAAAAAAATAATAATAATAATAATAATAATAAAGAGAATGATTATTATGATAATATCACTAATGATATTTCAAATAATGATGATAATGATAATGATTACCATTATAACAGTAAGGATAATCATGATAATATTAACAACGATAGCAATAATATTAATGATATGGATAATGATTATAAGAATTAGAAAAATATGATAATATCGACGTTAATGATGGTGATAATAATAATAATAATAATAATAATAATAATAATAATTGTAGTAGTAGGTAATAATGATGATAACAAAAATAATTACAATAATAATAATAATATAATAATAATAATAATAATAATAATAATAATGATAATAATAGCGATAATGATAATGATAATAATAACGATAATGATAATGAAATACATAATGATAATGATAATAATGATAATCATAATAACATTAATAATCCGAGTACTAATAATTATAATATATAATAAATAATGTAATAATATTTCCAATGATAATGAGGGCGAAATATTAGCAGTATCATTATTATTACTA
>NC_051411.1:2963295-2965795 GCF_015228065.2 Penaeus monodon
TTAAAATGGTTAAATAAATGTTGCACATCCCTACGGTTAGAAGCATCATCATCATTATCATTATTAGTATTATCATTATCACTATCGTCATGTCGTTATCCTAGTGGTAATAATGAAAATTATCTTTGTCATGATTGCGATTATAATTTTCATTGTCATTAATACCGTTATGGTTGTTTTTTTTATTATTATCATTATTGTTATTGTGAAGTGTTCTTTGCTCTGTGGTTATTAATATGTATATACATTGGTGTAGGTTCACAGTGTCTAGATGCGTTGTTTGTAGCGTGAAGCATCTAGGCACAAACAAACAAACAAACAAAGACCGAGCATAATCATCAACTCCCTAACGTTTAGTCTAAAAAAAAAAACTCTTTTAATGCTTAATAAAATAAATACAAAAAACATTGGTTAAAGCCACTCTTTAACGAGTCTTAATACTATGGTTAAATACAAAGTAAAGTCATGATGATTATTTTATTAAGATTGTTGAATAAACTTTAGCCATGTATACGAAGCAAAATGAAAAAAAGGATCACGTCCAGCTCCACAGAATAATGAACGCCAGCACACAGGCCTTAACTTCACTCCGTTTCGGGGGCGTGGCCGCTTCCCCGAGCTCCATCGGGGTAATGACACACAGGGTATCTGGTCCGGACTGAGTATATTTCGCGCCGTTTTTGGCGGTATTTATAGTCTTCGTGACGTCATGAACTGCGTCACGAACTATACATCTTTCATATTTATTAAACTCTAAAATTTGCCTTAGAGGCTAGAATATATATGTTTACATTGTAAGAAGAATAGATAAAAAAAATAGTCCCTAGTTAAAATAAAAATTTAAAATATCGAGCAAAAATATAAAAGTAAAAGATGACGAGAAATACTCGAAAGATTAGAGGTAATAATGAAAATGAAATAAAATATTTATCAAATCAAGATAAACAGAAACTCGAGTAAAATAGATTTTTGATGACTTTATATCTAATCGAAAAAAAGAAAGTCGGCTATGAAAAAGGAGTAACTACACTAAAACTATAAAAAAATAGAACAAATAAAAAGCCAAACAAAAAGGCTAGACCCCCCCTCCCCACAAAAAAAAAAAAAAAATCCGGGCGGGGCCGAAAGACGGGAAAAGCGCGGTGAGGGATGCTCTTGAAAGCCCGAGATGAGGAGGACTGGGATGCCACCTTATATTATCAATAGATATTATTATTATCATGATATTATTAGTATTAGTATTAGTATTATTATTACTATTATTATTATTATTATTATTATTATTATTATTATTATTATTATTGTTATTATTATTATTATCATTATTATTATTATTATTATTATTATTATTACTGATAATATATTATTGTTACTATTATTTTATTATTATTATTATTATTATTATTATTATTATTATTATTATTATTATTATTATTATTATTACTGATAATATATTATTGTTACTATTATTTTATTATTATTATTATTATTATTATTATTATTATTATTATTATTACTTCTACTACTACTACTATCACATTTTCATTACCATTATCATTATATTTATTGTCATTATTCTATTTTTATTATTATCACTATTTTGATCATTATCTATACCATTCTTCTTCTTGATATTGTTATCAATATTCTATCTTATTATCATTTTTTTTATTATTTATCATTATCATTATCAGTATCATCATTATTATCATCTTCATCATCATTATCATCATCATCATCATCATCATCATCATCATCATCATCATCATCATCATCATCATCATCACCATCATGTTATTATTATTCTCATTATCATTATCAGTACCATTACCATTCCGATTCTCATTATGATAATATTTATTAGAATCATTATTATTATTATTCTCATTATTACCGTTATAATAGTAGTATCATTATTATTATCATAATTGATACCATCACCATCATCGTTATTATTATCATTATGATCATTATTTTTACTATTTTTATCAGTCATTCTCATTATTATAATGATCATAGTCATTATCATTATCATTATTTCCATCATTCTTTTTTACCACTATCACTATCATCATAGAGAGAAAATAACAAAGTGAAAAAGAGAGAAAGATTTTTTTTACTCTCTCTCTCTCTCTCTCTCTCTCTCTCTCTCTCTCGTTTATCACGAAATAAATTCCAAACGGGAAAAATCGTCAATATCGGATACCAGTGAAAGGAGGGGATTATGCATACGTATGTAAATTAAGGTAAAATAAAGTGAAATAACCCTTTGTTGATATTCAAATTTCATTAGTTTCAATTCCAAACAAAGGCGGCATTAATTTTTATTTCCTCTGTTAAGTGTAACTTTGTGTATCTAATTTGATTATAATCCTATGTGTCACTGAACTTTTCAGTGTAAGTTGATGCACGTTTATAATTTTGTGTTAATGGAAGGGGAATGCGAAACCGGAAGAGTGGTGTGAGTTGAACCAGCCTGACTGAGTTGCAAAGGATATTA
>NC_051411.1:2988295-2990795 GCF_015228065.2 Penaeus monodon
CATAGTATATAAGTGATGATAATGAGGATAAATAATGATGAAAGGATAATGGTGATAATGACAAAACAAGAATAATAGTAATAGCACTACCAGCAGCAGCAGTAGTCGTTGTTATTGTAGTAATAGTAGCAGAAGTAGTAGTACTACTAGTAGTAGTGGTAATAGTAGTATTAGTAGTAGTTGTTGCTGTTGTTGTTGTCGTATTAGTAATAGTAGTAGAAGTACTAGTCGTAGTAGAAGTAGTAGCAGTAGTAGTAGTTGTTGTTGTTGTTGTTGTTGTTGTTACAGTATCCGCTCTAGCAATAACAAAAACAATAACGATATGGACGATAACACCACTAACAACAGCAACAAAACGAGTTAATATCACGTTGAACAGCTTCCGAAAAAAGCAACAGAAATGCACTCTGACCCACAGGCATATTACGTTCCTTTTACTCACCAATTTCCCTCTGAGTTTGTCGACACATTATAAGCAAACTTTATAACGAAACAGGACTTGTTTTTAGGGTCCTTTGCAGTGTATATTACTGGGGCGTTTTTGGGCGAAATTAGGAGGGGGGGGGGGTGGGGAAGGAGGAGGGGGGAAAGGGGTGAGAGGGAGGGGAGAAGTAGAGTAAGAGGGGGGAAGGGGGAGGGGGAGGAAGGGGAAACGGGTTATTTAATTCTTTGCTCTCTCTCTCCTTCAAGAAAAAAGATAAATAAATATATAAATAAATAAAAAATGATAAATAAGATAAAAGAGAAGAAATGATATAGTGAAATAGATAAGAATTAGTGTACAGTATATGGAATTATTAATGGTTAAAAAGAGCATAGCGAGGGGAAATGTATGGAAGGGTAAAAGCATGTGAAGATGTAAATGGAAAACTGTGAAAATAATAAGCAAGGGAAATTTTGAAGCGCAAATTCAAAGTAAAAACAAAAACAAAAAAAAGAAAAATGAAGAAGACAGAAAGAAAACGTACAATAAAAAAACAGAGAAGAATATATAAAAAATATGATATTGACATTTAAAGAAATAGAAAAGATCAAGCACTTCAATAGTGATAGTAAAAAAAAAAAAAAAAAAAATCTAAGCACACAAAAAAAAAATAATAAAAAAAAACAACAACAACAACAACAACAAAAGATTTGGGAGATATATATTTCTTTTATAATTTTATAGTGTAATTATCATTAATGGCCTTGAACGCTGCTTTTGCTATTGCAGTAATTTCCATTGTTATTGTTGCATATTTCGTTAATGTTGGCTTCCGTTATTTTTAAAAAGTTGATCCTGTTCTTATCTCTGTTATTCGTTTTCTCTATAATTTCATTTTCAATATCATCAATACCATTACCGTTCGATTTTTGTCTCTATCTCTGTATCTCCATCTTTGTCTCTCTCTCTCTCTCTCTCTCTCTCTCTCTCTCTCTCTATCTATCTATCTATCTATCTATCTATCTATCTATCTATCTATTCTCATCTCTCTCTCTCTCTCTTATCTCTCTCTCTATCTCTCTCTTCTCTCTCTCTCTCCTCTCTCTCTCTCTATTTCCTCTCTCTTCTCTCTCTCTCTCTCTCTCTCTCTCTCTCTCTCTCTCTCTCTCTCTCTCTCTCTGGATTTCTATATCTATCTATCCGCTGAACGTTCGATCGTTCTCGCTATCTACCTGTATATCTACTTATATTCATATCTACATATAAACAATACACACACACACACACACACACACACACACACACACACACACACACACACACACACACATATATATATATATATATTATATATATATATATATATATATATATATATATATATATATATATATAATATACATATATATATATATATACATATATATATATATATATATATATATATATATATATATATATATATATATATATATATATATTATCGCTGATCTTCCTGACTCTCATTCTCACTCTCTCTCTCTCTATCTATCTCTCTCTCTCTCCACCTATTTTTCCCTGTTACGCAGGCCAAGCCAACGACCATGCTTGTAGTTCAGCGCCGTATTATCCCGTGTACCTTATATATAATACAGCCGTGTTAGATTTTGCACCTAATTCCATTCCAGAATGAATGAAAAATATCCAGGAAAAAAAAACTAGCTTATCAGCATTTACGACGACGGGAGAGGAAAAAAAATTCTTAAAGCTAATTCATACTATTTCATATTGTGTAAGAAATAATTGTAACTAATGCTTGAAATGCTTAACGAATAAGGGTCTAGATGCAACATGGCAATAAGAGGGAATAATTAGAAAGCTAAAGTTGTTTCCAACCCTAATTTGCAGTTAGTATTATCAAAGAGAAAGAAGGAGAGAGAGAGAGGGAGGAAGAAAAGAAGGAAGGAAGGGGAGAAAGTGAAAGAATGAGAGGGAGAAAGGGAGGGAGGGAGAGAGAGAAGGGATAGGAGAGAGGAGAGAGAGAGAGAGAGAGAGAGAGGAAGGAAGAGGAGAGAAGAGAGAGAGAGAGAGAAAAGA
>NC_051411.1:3033295-3038295 GCF_015228065.2 Penaeus monodon
TAAATCAAGACTAAATGAAAGGGAAGATTTAAAAATTTTAAAAAGGGGGGGGGAATCCCAATTTTTATGTATTGTATAGTTAGGGGGTAAAACATAACAAAATTTTTGTGGGTTCATAATAAAATATACAAACAAAAAACACAAAACACCACAACACACCCCACAAACAAAACACACACACCACACACACACACACACACACACACACACACACACACCCAACCCCTCCCCTCCCTTTTTCCTTGTTTCGGGGGGTTCAGCAGGTAGGGCCCTGCGGGGTCAGCCCCGCCCTTACTCAATCTCTTTTTTCTTTTTTTTCTCCCCCTTCTTCTTTCTTTTTTATCCCCCTTTTTCCAAAACCCTCTTAAATTTTCCTTTTTGAACTTTTCCCTAATTTTTTTTGACCTGAACCAATATGGTTTTTACCAGTGCCTTTTGGAAACCAAAAGCTCCCTTTACCAAAAGTTTCCACCAGGGGGGGGGAAGCCCCACCCATCCTTGTTTGAAACGAAAAATCCCTAAGGGGGAAAAAAAAAAAGGGAAAAAAAAAAAAAAAAAAAAAAAAAAATCTTTTTTATATAATTTTAAAATATATATTATATATATATATTATATAAAATTTTATAATTGTTTTTTTTTTTTTTTTTTGTGTGGGGTGTGTGTTTGTGGTGTGTGTGTGTGTGTGGGGGTGTGTGTGGTGTGTTGGGTGTGTGTGGTGTGTGTTGTTTTTTTTTTTGCTTTTGGTGTTGTTTCCCCAAAAGGCAAAAAAATTCCTTTAAAAAAACAATATAAATAATTAATGAAAACTTGAGGGTGCCCAATTACCCAACATAAAAATTAAAGAATTTTAAAATGGAACGGGAAAAAAAATAAATAAAATTAAAAAGTATTTTTTTTTGAAAAAATATCTCTTAAAAATTTGAAAGGTATTTTTTTTCACTTTAAACTATTTTTGTTTTTTTTTTTGATTTTTTTGTTATTTTTTTTTCACCACCCCACAATTTTGGATTTTTTTTTTGGCTCTTTTATAAATTGGTTTGGTCCCCGGGGAAACAAAAAAATATTTTAAATTTTATATATTTAATTTTTTTTTATATATATATAATAAAATAAAAAAAAAAATTAATTAAAAAAAAATAAATTTTGAAAATAAAATTTTTTTTTGCTTAAAAAATAATAATTCTAATTTTTTTTAAAAAAAATTAATATATTTAATAATTTTAATGAATATAAATTAATTTTATTAAAATTTTATTATTATTTTTAATAGGAAAATAATATTAATTTTAATATTTAATATTTTTATTTTAAAATATTTATTTAAAAAAAAAAAAAAAAAAAAAAACAAAAAAAAAATAACAAAAAAAAAAAAAAAAAAAAAAAAAAAAAAAAAAAAATAATATATATATAATATATATAAAATTTTAAAAAAAAAAAAAATTTATATTAAAATTTTAAAAAAAAAAATTTAACATATTTTTTTTTTTTTTTCCCCCTTAAAATTTTGCCCTTTTCCATTAAAAAATTTGGCACCAAAAAAATCTTTGGGGAGGTAAAAAGGGTTTTGGAAAATTTGGATCAAATTTTAAAAAAAGAAACAAAAAAAAAGCAGGGGAAAAAAATATTTTCTTATTTTTCAAAAGAAAAAGAAAGGGAAAAAAAAACCCCCAAAAAATTTTTTTTTATAAAATTTTTTTTTTTAAGAAAAAACAAAAAATTTTTTTTGGGTTTTTTTTTTGTTTTTGGTTTTGGGGGGTTTTTTTTTTTAGTTTTTAATTTATTAGGGTAAAAATTAAAAATTGAAAAAGTAAATTTGGCCAATCATTAAACAAAAAATATTGTTATTTAAAAAAATATTTTTTATTGTGAAAAAAAAAAAGAAAAAAAAAAAAAAAAAAAAAAAGAAAAAAAAAACAAAAAAAAAAAAAAAAAAAAAAAAAATTTTTATATGTTTAAAAATATTATTTGGTTTTATATATTTTTAAAATATAATTAAATTAAATATATTATTATTAAAATTTTTTTATAATAAAAATTTTTTTTTTTTCTTTTTTTTTTTTTAAAAATTTTATTTAAATTTTGGGGAAATTAAAAAACGTTGGGGTTTGGGGAGATTTAAAAAAAAGGTTTTTTATAACAAATTTTTGGGGATTTAATAATTATGAAAAAAATTTTTTTTTAAAAAAAATTAAAAAGATTTTTTAAAATTTGGGGAAAAAAATTTTAAAAAATTATTAAAAAAAAAAAAAACAAAAAAAAGGGGGGGTTTTTAAAATTTTAAAAAATTTTTATATATAAAATTTTTTTAAAAAAAAAAAAAAAAAAAACAAAATTTTAAAAAAAATTTTTTTCCCCCCCCCCCCCCCCCCTTTTTTTTTTTTTTTTTTTTTTTTTTTTTGTTTTAAAAAATTTAAAGGGGTTTAAATTTTTTTTCCAAAAAAATTTTTTTTAAAGGTTTTTTCACCCCTATTCAAACCCCCATGAAAAAAAATGGGGGGGGAAAATTTAAATTTTTTTGAATTTTTTTTTGGGTTTTAGTTTGGGGGTTTTTTTGGTTTTTTGGAAGAAAAAAAAAGAATTTTAAAAGGAAATTTTTTTTTGGGGTTTTTGGGGGGTTTGTAAAATTTGTTGGTTTTGGTCGGCTTGGGGTTTTTGGGTTTTTGGGGGTTTTGGGAAAGTTTTTTTCACACCCTCACTCAGCCAATATTAACACACACACACACAACACACACACACAACACACACACACACACCACAACACACACAACACACACATACAAGCAAACACACTCACCTCCCCCTCCCCCTCCCACACACACTAATGTTTGTTTGTATTGCTATTACCGGGCCCAAGTTATAAAGCCTAAACCATGCTAGAAGGGTTTTGTTATTTCCTGATTATATCCCTTTCGCAAACAAGGTACACACAAGCCAGCAGGTAAGCGATGTTTTGACTGATTCTCTTCTGAAACATAAATTAGGAGAGGTCTAATCCTCCTGCAGAATAATAGAGTTGTGTGTGTGTGTGTGTGTGTGTGTGTGTGTGTGTGTGTGTGTGTGTGTGTGTGTGTGTGTGTGTGTGTGATAGTGTGTGTGTGTGTGTGTGTGATCAAGGACTTACGTTGTATATTTATATAGTATATTTGCATTTTCTTCTATTTTCTCCAGCCAAAAGCATATTTCCCAGATCTACCTTTCACTTTATTTAATGATAAATTATAGCCTTCATAAATAGCAGAAAATGCGAATTGAAAAACATGCTGAAACGCTAGGCAGTGACTGTCTCTGTCTCTGACTTTTCCGAATAAACTTTATCTCAGAGAATTTCGACAGTTTGAAATCCCGGTGAATATCTAATGGATGGAAAAAAGTATCACTATTTTGCAATTTTTTTTCCATCACACAAAAAGAAGTAATTTATTAATATCGTTTCACAAGTTATTCATCATCTTTCACAGTAGCTTTGCCCTATTATTATATAATCTACTTCTGGCAGATATTTTTTTCGTGATCGGGTGCCCTTCCTGACGCCAACCCTCTCTATTTATCCGGACTTGGGGTCGGCACGCAACTTGAATGCAAAAATTCAATACGAAAAGACGTGATTCTTTGTATACGTGATGGTAACCCAGCCATCCTGTTGTAACTGTATCTCTCTGTGACGCTACTGAAAACAAGAGCATTGCCCCTTTACTGGCAACATAGACTACATATTCTTGAAAGTACGTTGAGTCGTCTATATGTAAAAAATAGTATAGAGAAAGCAAACAGCATGAGACGGGTAATAAATCGTTAGTCGGATGCATAAAGGGATGGCTGATGATAAAAGTTTATAGCTTTGCCTAATGTCGGTTATCACTACCAAATTCAGTGTGACCTTTACGAATGAGCCTCTCTTTCAACTCTCTAATTGTCTTTATTCTAGTTCTTGTCCCTAATTACTTCTCAAAAATGCAATGCAATTTCTGAAGCTCAAGACTAAATGTCAAGAATCGTAATTGAATTGGTAAGATATTTTAAAGTGGCGAGGAGTCCACACTGTAGTTATTTTCATTGTATATGTATAGGTGCGTAAGCATACATACACATATACATATATATATGTGTGGTGTGCGCATACATACATATATACATACACATAACACACATAAACACACACACACACACACACACACACACACACACACACACACACACACACACACACACACACACACACACACACACACACACACACACACACATCCCCCAATCCCTTGCTCGTTGTTGCCGTGGGGGCTTCGGAGACGAGGACTGAGGCCCAGTGCAGGGATCAGCCCTGCCTTGGACCTCAGCCCTCGCCTCATCAAATTCTACAATTGTATTTTCTTCTCCCCCTTTTCTTCTTCCTTCTCTTCTTCATCCCCTTTCTGTCCAGTTATCCCAATCGTTAACTCAATTTTACCCTTTTCCGCCACAATACTTTGCCATAATGCTGTGTGACCTTCGATATCTAGCACATATGTTTGTTTTGACCAGTGACCATTATGGAAATCCACAAGCATCGCCAAAACGCTTCCTTTACCCAGGGGTGTCGCCCCCAAGCCCCACCCGATCGCTATGTTTTGAATACGCTACTAATGACCCTAGATGTTGACGCGGCAGAAAATCTTTAAAAAAAGGGAAAAAGAAAGAAAGAAAAGAAAAAAATATGTGTGTATATATATATATATATATATATATATATATATATATATATATATATATACTAATATATATATATATTTTGTGGTGTTGTGGGTGTGTTGTGGGTGTGGTGTGGGTGTGTGTGTGTGTGTGTGTGTGTGTGTGGTGTGTGTGTTTTCCCGAAAAATTTTTTGTTGCCTGTTTTTTCAGAAATACAGCAAAATTACTTTCCCAGAAATGAAAAATTAATAAATTATGAACTGAAACTTTGATCCAATTACATAACTACCCAAAGATTTAAATTTAGAACTGAAATCAGGTTGAAATATTTGAAA
>NC_051411.1:3040795-3045795 GCF_015228065.2 Penaeus monodon
AAATCACTTAGGAGTATTATCCATGCATTCACGGTCAGCCTATGCATAACATGCGTGCATCAAGGGATTCATATATACTCTCTAATTCGTCTTCTCTTAACACACCATAACACTGTAATAATTTTTCCCCATCTGATTAATATTCTTACCGTCGATTAAGGCAAATTACATATGTATGTAAATAGATTGATAAAAATAAGATAATAAGTAAGTACACAGCCAAACAAGTAAGTAAATAAGCAAATAAATGAAATACATGGCACTCTATCAGAAACGTATATATACGTATATATTACTGCATTCACAAGTCAACAAGAGTATAATCCATGCAGGGACGACCTGCCTACGCTTCAAGATAAAGACAAATACTTTGCTCTGGAAAAAAAAAAATTAAATCACAAACTATTTCATATATGAATTTCGAATATTAAGTTCATAAAATAAGTGCCAGTTCACACTCGTCTTTTCGTATTTATTTATTTCATTTAATATTACTTTACTTTTTTTTTGTAACTTCTAGAAGACTGACAGTTATTCTGAGATTAGACCCCTAGGATTAATCCATGTTTCTGATTTTTTTATATACGTTAAATGAAATAATAAAATATAAATATGCCTTATTGATTATTTGGCGAAATACAAAGTATACAAACCAACGTAACGAGTTTATACTCTAGTTATACAAGCCTCGACATTTGGTTCATTTTCTGTTATTTAAAACAATAATTCGAATATGCATCTGCTGTAACATCAAAGGCAGCATGAACCGCTTACATGCCCTCAGGAAACAACTACGACCCAAGTGCCACGTTGGCGTAAAAGCAGTATGATACATATTTAAACAACTATAGATAAAGAATTCAAATAACAAAACCTTTATTCCGACCCAGAAGAGCAGTCACCAGTTTATACAAAACTATAAGGTTTGCATAACACTATGCTTAACATTTCAGCGTCACGGCCCTCCACTAAATCAAGATTAGGCTTTATCCAAAATAACTGACCACGAAACGCCATCAACCCGTCCATTTCCTGTCCTCTTGCTATACACACACGCTGCTGTTATAAGGTCCTATCTCGTTAAGGAACAGTCACTTAGAATGGTTAGTGGAGGTAAAGGAATAATGATAATAACTTAGTAACGGGAAGGAAGTGATAAAAATGATTTAGTGACGGTACGGTTGAGCGTAAACGAGGATTGGGAGATGATCATGCTAGAGGGAAACTGCTTATCATCTTCCAAAAATATGCAAAACTAAGAATCAGGCACACAAGACTGACTCATGGATCAGTGATGGCTAAAATGAAGTACTTTGTGGGGGATGCCAAGAGCTATTAACGGTCGCACATGTAGTGGAAAGATATGTAACATTCTCAGACCAAAGACGTATGTACTTGTCTCCCCGATGTGCGCTGAAAAAATGTATTGGGGATGGGTTGCGGCAAGTCTTGTTAGTATCCTAAGGGGGACTAATACACTGCGCATTAAAAAAAACGTAACTGATATCAAACACTATGAAAAAACGCTTTCCTTTGATCAATTGATAAATATAAATGATGAATAAAAAAAAAAAGTGTACTGACACATGTCTGATTCAAAATTTACGGTGCATCAGCAAACATCACGTATACTATTTCATATATGAAACTGAAATATAAACACTTTTGCTTTGTACCCATTTATCTTTTTTTTCGAATGATTTAATTTCTGCAGTTTTGCTCTTAATAGTTATTAATAGAATATCTCGCATATTATTTCTATAAAACCATTATTCAACTTATTTACTGTTGTCATTAAAAGAAAATAATAATTCGAACGTGCATCTTCTGTAACATAAAAGGCAGCATGAACCGTTTATATGCACTTCGGAAAAGACTACGACCTAAGTAAAAGCAGTATAATACCGATTTAAACAACTACAAATGACACAGAATTCAAACATTAAAACTTTACTCCATCCTAGAACAGAATTCACCAGTTTATAAATACCATAATTCTTTTTTTTTTACAAAACACTGAATTTAACATTTCAGCGCCACGAGCTACGCTAAAATCCAAATTAAAAAAGCCTTTATCCAGAAGAACTGACCACGAAACGCCATCAACCCATCCATTACCTGTCCACTGTTATACACACACGGTTCTTATATGGTTCTTTCTCGTTAAGGTACAGCCGATAATGGTTTAGTGGATAATGATAATGACTTGGTAACAGGGAAGTATTGATGAAAGTGATTTAGTGACGGCAGAGTTGAGCGTAAACACTTCAGGGAGGGCTGGAAATGGCTTTGATAGGAGGAGACATACCTTCTTCCACACATACTGACGTCATGGCTGCAGAGAGAGAGTAGGAGGGGGATGGAGAGTGTGTATGTATGTATTCCCCCCTGTGTATGTATATATTTGTCTATCTCTTTATCTATTTCTATGCCTATCTCCCGACCCTTCATAGTTACCGCAGAATCATAATTTACTATGTACAAACTAAACCCACCGTCGCTGAAATGTTAAATTCATTGTTTTGTAATCCTTTTTTATGGTACTTGTAAACTGAGAACTCCTCTTCTAGGTTAGAATTACGTTTTAATATTTGAATTCTCTGTTATTTATAGTTGTTTAATTCTGTATTATACTGCTTTTACGCCAACGCGGCACTTAGGCCGTAGTCTTTTCTTAAATGCATATAAGCGGTTCACGTTGCTCTTTATGTTACAGCAGATGCATATTCGAATTAATGCTTTTCAATAGAATAAATTGAATATAACTAAATAATAGTTTTATGGAAATTATTTCCTGAGGTCTTATGCGATTAATAAATATAAATAAAAACATGTTAAAAAGATGGGATTCATTTCGAAGTTACCTTAAGAGCAAAATTACGTTATACATATGTATACCTAAGTACATATATATGTGTGTATATATGTGTGTATATATATATATATATATATATATATATATATATATATATATATATATATATATATATATATATATATATATATATATATGTATATATATATATATATATATATATATATATATATATATATATATATATATATATATATATATATATATATATATATGTATATATATATATATATATATATATATATATATATTTACGGACATACACACACACACACATACACACACACACACACACACACACACACACACACACACACACACACACACACACACACACAATATATATATATATATATATATATATATATATATATATATACTATATATATATATATATATATATATATATATATATATATATATATATATATATATATATATATATATATATATATATATATATATATATATATATATATATATATATACACACACATAAGTATATATATAATTATATATGTATTCATATACAGACATTTGTGTATATATATGTATATATGTGTGTATGTGTGTGTGTGTGTGTGTTTGTGAGAGAGGGAGAGAGAGAAATGGGTGGGGTACACAGAAAGAGACCTTTCACTGCACACACACATCACAATGAAGAGAGCCCTCAGTGAAGTGATTACGCTGAACTTTGTCGTCACTAAATGATTTTATCACTCCTTTCCTGTTACTAAGTCATTATCGTTATGTCTTTACCTCCTCTAAACCCTTCTCAGCGACTGTACCTTAACGGGAAAGAACCATATAACAACAGTGTGGGTATAACAGTGAACGAGTAATGGACGGCTTGATGGCGTTTCGTGGTCAGTTATTCTGGATAAAGACTTTGGTAATCTTGATTTTAGTGGAGGCCGTGGCGCTGAAATGTTGATTTTAGCATTTTGCAAACTTTTTTTATGAACTTTATTAAACTGGTAACCTCTCTTCTAAGTTGTTCTAAAGTTTTAATGTTTGAATTCCGGTTTATTTATGGTCGTGTATTATACCTGCTTTTACGCCGACGTGGCACTTTGGTCGTAGTCTTTTCCTTAGTGTATATAAGCGGTTCATGCTGCCTTATAGGTTACCACATAACCTCCGTGTTTCCAGGTGAAGTCAGATGCATTCATGACATAAAATTAATTTCCAAAATAGGAATGGCAGAGAGAAATTAAATGTCGAGTCGTGATAGCAGCAAGATAGTTTGATAACGTCACGCTGGGTTGCATAATTGTTCTTATAAATAATACTTGGGGTTCAGTGATTATGTAATAGTTATATGCAGTTACTTGATTAGATAATGAATAACTAGTGTATGCAGAAACCTGAATGGATATCGTACATCTAATCTTAGAAAATTTGAGAAATATAGAAAGTTAAATATAGAATATTTTGGAATCTACAGAATGATGATAGAAAGTATAAAAGAAATCCTAATGTAATAAGGATGTAAAAAATAAATGAGAAAAGAAATAATATAATAAAGTCATTTCTGGCTTTAAAAAATATATATATCATTAATCCTTTCGCGTTTAAATTTTATCTAACGACTGACATGCATGCAATTTATTTATGCCATGTAAATTCTGAATCAAAAGCGTACCAATTATGTGTATTTTTATATCACATGCACGATCAGAATATTTCCATTACATCCTCAATCACGAGGTTCCTGTCTCATCTATGGGAAAATTCGTTTCAGTGATTATATTTCTTTTCCTGTGAAAGATAGCTATTAGGGTAAATATTCTAAAGGAAGATAGATGGGTGATAGCTAGCAAATAATAGATATTAGGTGAAATGTGGTAGTAAAAGATACATATTATGTTAAATATTTTATTGAAAGATATATATTAGATGAAGTATGCTGGTGAAAGATAGATAATATGATAGTAAAAGGCAGATATTCAATTATACAATGCTTGTTCATCAATATGAGACAGAACATTAATATCACAAAAGACTGAAATATCGTGCTTGGCTTGATGTTCAAACGCCTGATGCCATTGATATTTCAATAGATGTTCATTCACCTTTGTTTTAAATGTCTTTTGGTTGGAGATATTTCTAATATTTTCTGGTA
>NC_051411.1:3073295-3075795 GCF_015228065.2 Penaeus monodon
AATAAAGAGTGATGATGATCATGATAATAATAATAATGATAATAATATAAGGATAATGAATAATGCATATAATAGTAATTAATAATATAACAATAACAAAAATAATAATAACATAATACATAATAATAATAATAATAATAATAATAATAATAATAATAATAATAATAAATAATAATAATGATAATAATAATCATAATCATCATCTTATTAATCACAATCACAATCATAATAATAATAACAATTAAGAATAGATTGAGGAATCAGGAATGAGCACCCTGGATGTCGTAGCGAGATGAAGCCGTTGCTATGGAAACGACTTTTAGCGAACTAACACTTTTATGTTTGTTTATTTATTGTTAACACGTTTATTTTCGTTGGTTTCTCTTGGAGGAATCCGTTTGCAGCATTTTTTATTTATCTATTTATTTACTTATTTGTTTATTTATTTTCTCTTTCTTTCTTTCTAAATATTAAAGGATTTTTTTCTTGGTTATGGTCAATACTCAACCCTGATTGATCGTTGGAAATCAAATCATATCAATTCATTTCGTTGAGTTTCTTTTTCTGTTCTCTTTCCTCGTGTTTTTTTTTTTTTTTTTTTGCTTCCTTGTTTGTTTGTTTTTCTTTTGGTACATCAAAAACACTAATATGATTTTCTGTCGGACACTTGTTAAAGGATGAAACACCCTGTGGACAAGAAATACTGTAGTCACTTGTAATGGTCTTCTTTTCCTTCCAAAGTTAGTTTGAAACACCGAAAAAAAACTTATTACACAACATAAACATTAAACACTGTTTTACTGCCAGTACATATATATTTTTCTTTTTTTTCTTGTTTTATTCTTCAAAAATCAAGAGGATTCTTATAGGGCTAGCTTCCCTAAAATAGAATCCCTCTCATTAGGATTAATACCATCCAGACTTCAAGCAGACACATCTTTTTTGCTGACAGAACACCCTAAATAAGATCCTTGAGTTAATCTTTGCCTTAAAGTGGTCTCAGGCTGAAGAAAAAGGTAACACAGAAATACCCTTTCCACATATAGCGCTGGATATCCTTTTCTAAGACGTTGGAAATCTTTAAGAAATAGGGTTTTTTTATAATCTTTCGTCTTACACCGAGGTAACAGCCAGATTGGAATATTGTTTAAGAAAACTGAGTGGTTATATTGAGCATGAAGCACATCTATACCCAAAAACTGCACATATTTTGGCCATCGGATGATCAGAACAAAGTAGTTTTACACTTAACTTTTTTTTCTCCTTTTGCAATTTTTTTTGGTGCAATAGGTCCTAGTGGATCTGCTGAAACGTTTTGCATGCACTCCACTTTAGTTGCAGTTCCTTAACTACCTTGGTTGATGCAATATTTCCTCTCCTGATACCATGATCACAAGAAATCAATGTTTTTTTCAGCTTCATTAAAAAATCAACCTTGGCACTTAACACGGTGTTCTTTCAAGTTCTTTACACAAAGGAAAGAGAACACCCATGGACATCTGAACGCAGAGAACCCGGTAGGCCCTTTCACCTTCAGTCGACTTCAGTCAGCTTCAGGAGAGCCTTGGTATAAGGAGTCTGTGATGTGCCTATGTTTCTTTCTCTCTCTCTCTCTCTATCTATCTTTTTTACTGAAGGATGAGGACTGTAAATAAACCGTAGGATATTTCTATACCCCTGAAAAGGAAGAAGAGAAATTTGTTAAAATTCGTGGTTGGTTTCCATTAAGAACAGGTTTTGATAGTGACTAAGCGAACAATGATAATAATGAGGCAGAAAATGAGCTTCAAATTGGCTCATTAAAAAATATGTAAAGAGATAGACAGGCAGATTGATTAACTGACTCATATAATGCTTGATTGGTTAATAGATAGACAGAAACAGAAGCACAGATAGATAGATTTTTTTTTTTTCAAATAAAATATACAACACATAGGTCTTTGAAAGAGAAACAATATACTTTTTATAACCACAGCACACATGCAGTTTAAACGATACAAGTATTAGCTACGCTGAGTTAAAAATACACCGGCCAAAAATATTTGGGAGTAATACTACAGCAAATAAATTTTTTTTCTTTTTTTTTGGGGGGGACGATGCTGAAGCGTCACATAATGAAAATTTCGTGAAATGAAAGATCATTTCTCTGTGAGAAGAGTGGTGGAGAGGGGAGGAGAAAGGGAGGGAGGGAGGGAGAGAGGAAGATGGGGAAGGAGGGAAAGAGGAAGAGAGAGAGGAAGAGAGAGAGAGAGAGAGAGAGGTAGAGAGAGAGAGAGAGAGAGAGAGAGAGAGAGAGAAGAGAGAGAGAGAGAGAGAGGAAAAGAAAAAGAGAGAGAGAGAGGGGAAAAAGAGAGAGAGAGAGAGAGAGAGAGAGAGAAGGAGAGAGAGAGAGAGAGAGAGAGAGAGAGAGACAGACAGACAGACAGACAGAGACAGACAGAGAGAGACACACAAAGACAGAGAGACAGAGACAGAAACATAGACACAAACACAGAGAAGG
>NC_051411.1:3080795-3092866 GCF_015228065.2 Penaeus monodon
GGGGGGGAGGAGGAGGGGTGAGAGGGGGAGAGGGAAAAGAGAGGGTGGCCGGGGGAGGGGGGAGGAGGGGAGAGGGATAGGAGGAGGGTGGCCGGGGGAGGGGGTGAGAGGGGGAGAGGGAAAGGAGGGGGGTGGCGGGGAGAGGAGGGGGTGAGAGGGGGGAGAAGGAAAGGAGGGGGGGTGGCCAGGGGAGAGGGGTGAGGAAGGAGAGGGGAGGTGGAGAGGAATGATGGTGAGGGGAGGGGGGGGTGGAGGTAATGAGGATCGGGAGGTGGTGGTGTGGGGGGGAGGGGGAGGATAAATGAGGGGGAGAGGGAAGGTGGTCAGGGGTTGAGGTGGGGGGGAGGAGATGGGGGGGGCCAGTGATAATGATGGTGATGGGATGGTAAAAATGATACTGATAACGATGGGAATAAGGATGATATGATAACGATAAATAATATAACTATAATGATAACAATAATGATGATTACGACGACAATAATAATAATAATAGTGATGAACATAATGATACTGCTAACCATATGGATAATGATAAATTATAACAATGAAAATAATGATCATAATGAAAGAGGCAACGATGAAATAATGATAATATGTTTTTCATGATAATAATTGTAGCCATAATGATCCCAATCATCATGATACTGACTCAGATGCTACTGTTAAAAAGAAGATTACATGAAAATTAGATATTCAATTGAAACTCAACTTGCAAATGGAAATTAACTGCAAAATTAAGCCTGGACGTCGCACTTGAATAAGATCAATGTTATTTATATACATTGTCTGTCCGTGATTGCATTTAAAGGCTGGTCTGTGTGATAGCCTTCTCTCTTTTCCCTCCTCATCTCGTCTCTACTCTACTCTCTCTCTCATCTCTTCTCTCTCCTGTTCTTTCTTCTCTCTGTCTCTCTCGTCTCTCTCTCTCTCTCTCTCTCTCTCTCTCTCTCTCTCTCTCTCTCTCTCTTCTCTTCTTCTCTCTCTTCTCTTTCTCTTTCTCTCTCTCTCTCTCTCTCTTTCTCTCTCTTCTCTTCTCTTCTCTCTCTCTCTCTCCTCTCTCTCTCTCTCTCTCTCTCTCTCTCTCTCTCTCTCTCTCTTCATAAGGATTGCCATTATCACTATCATTATCAGCATTATTATTATCATTATCAGTATTATCTTATCATTATTGTTATTATCATCACTTTTATTATTATTACCATTTCTATAATTATTACTATTATCATTATGATCATTGATATCATTATTATCAATTTATTAATATTATGACTATCATTACTACTACTATTACTATCATCATCATCATCATCATCATCATCATCACCATCACCACCACCAACACCATCACCACCATTACCATACATATACACAAACACTAGTACACATAACATTAAAATTTCTCAAACTCACACTTAACGCTGAGCTGCACGGCGTTCGAACTGGCTTCCCCGTTCATGTTAATGGCACGACAGGTGTAAAGGCCGGAGGATTTTCGTGTCACGCCTTGAAGAACGAGGCTTTGGTTGCTGAGGATCACTCCTGCCGTGATGTTGTGGTGGAGTTCTTGGCCCTGGGGGAAGGAAGGAGGGAAGGAGGGAGGGAGGGAGGGAGGGAGGGAGGGAGGGAGGGAGAGAGGGAGAGAGGGTTAATTAGTGAATAAGGTTGAGGACTGTTGGTGTGTTTTTTGTATGTAGTTGAATGGTAACTTATGAATAAGTGTATGTGTGTGTGTGTGTGTGAGTGTGTGTGTGTGTGTGTGTGTGTGTGTGTGTGTGTGTGTGTGTGTGTGTGTGTGTGTTGTGTGCTTGTTTGTGTGTGTGTGTGTGTATGTGCTTGTTTGTGTGTGTGTGTATGCATATATATACCCACATATACAACACACTCAAGATTTTCACAATCAGAAATCCACAATAAAACCCAAATACAAAAAATATATATATAATAACAATAGAATAAATAAATAAATAATAAATAAATCTACCGAAATGAAGAAATCCCTCAACTCACGTTCTGAAACCACTGGACTCGGAACACCTTCGGGTTGGCCTGAATGTCGCACTCGAAGTACACGTCCTCACCCTCCTTGATGTTGGACATGTTGAGACTCACGCCCGCCCGGAGCACCAGCTTGGGGGCGTCTGGGGCGGAGGAGGAGAGGGAAAAGGCTTAGCGGTCTGAGCCAGGGGGCGTGTTGGGTAGATAGATAGATGGATGAGGCAGACAGGGTAGAAGAAGAGAAGTGGAGAGAGAAGAGAGAGAGAGGAGGGAGGGAGAGAGAGGAGGGAGAGAGAGAGAGAGAGAGAGAAAGGAGGAGAGAGAGAGAGAGTAGAGGAAGAGAGAGAGAGAGAGAGAGAGGAGAGAGAGAGAGAGAGAGAGAGAGAGAGAGAGAGAGAGAGAGAGAGAGAGAGAGAGAGAGAGAGAGAGAGAGAGAGAGAGAGAGAGAGAGGGGGGGGGGGAGTGAGAGAGATAGAGAGAGAGAGAGAGAAAGGCAGAGACAGAGACAAAGAGAAAAACAAACATTCAGAGACAAGGACAGAAACAGATAGACAGATGTATAGATAGATAGTTTAATAGATAGATATATGCGTGCGCCTATACATCATACATCCTTCCATATCCCTGCAGCCTCTTAAATCCCCCAAGAGAGAAACTCATCCCCACAACTCACAATAAACAATCAGTTTCCTCGTGTCCTCCATTGCAGCTCCTTCTAACATTGCATTTTCAGCTCTGCAAGACACCATGTCACCGTCATTGCTCCTTGTCGGCACCACATGCAAGGTAGAGCGGCTTACGTTGCCCTCTTGCAATATCTGCAATGCAATGGAAATAAAGAATTGGTTATAAGTAGGAAGATAAATAGCCGAATATTTGAAATATTTGTTAATTTGTTGGTAATGCGTACTTTGGGGTTATAAGAATGTAGCTGGTGTTGTTGTTATCATTATGCAGTAGAAGCAAAAAGAGAGAGAGGTATTGCTGAAGAATGTGTGTGTGTGTGTGTGTGTGTGTGTGTGTGTGTGTGTGTGTGTGTGTGTGTGTGTGTGTGTGTGTGTGTGTGTGTGTGTGTGTGTGTGTGTGTGTGTGTGTGTGTGTGTGTGTGTGTGTGAATTTATGTTTGCGTGTTGTCAGTACTTTGTAATTTTGGTTTTCCAATAATCTATTTATATGTTTCTGACCATGTGACTAGCGGTTCAAATTGATTAGGATATAATGTATAGTTTGCTGCGTATATACATCAAGACAACAACATATGAGAGTAGTGTTTTATGTGTATTTATATATATATAATATAGATATATATATATATTGATTAAATTATATAATTATAGTATATGTATTGCATATATATAATAGATAAAATATATAGATATATATATAGTTATATTATAGTATGTATATATGTATTCATATATATATGATATATATATACTATATATATATATATATATATATATATATATATATATATATATATATATATATAATATATATATATATATATATATCTTATATATATATCATACTCGAGTGTATATTTATTTATATATGTATGCATATATACATATATATATATATATATATATATATATATATATATATATACTCCATCCTATTCACAAAAGTACCAAATCCCCCCCCTCCCTCCCCGTTCCTCCTCCCCCTTAGAAAAAAAAAAAAAAAAGTTGTCCCTCATTATACAAAGCATCTCGTCCGCGTCCAGCCTGATTTACCGACACAGCGATAAGGTATATCATTTACTGAACATTAAGCTCGCGATAAGCCCGGTGACTTGGCCATATTTCATTGTATTTCATTATCCTTGACATTTCCATCCCTTTCGACGGTCTTTCATCTTTTTTTGCATTATATTGTGTGGTACTGCACTTTATTAAGTCACTTTCTACCTTTTTTTTAGATTTCGTTATAACAGGTATACGTTATATTTCAATGGTCATTCGTCTTTTCGCATTCTTCGTTATACTTCAAGATATATACCTGTACTTCATTACAGCTGCACTGTACTTTACTATACCTGCACTGTACTTAATTCTACCTGCACTGTACTTAATTTTAATTGCACTATACTTTATTATACCTGCACTGTACCTCCTTATAGTTCCACTATACTTCATTATACCTGCACTGTTTAATATAATTACACTTACTTAATTATATGCACACTTATTATAACTCAAAACTATATTGCCTGCACTGATTAATATAATTGCACTATACGTCATTAAAACTGCACTATACTTCATTATACCACCTCCTCCTCCAAATTGCATCTCATTAAACTAGCATAAAAAAATAATCTAATATACGTGCCTCATTCACCTGGCATTATATACCAATATACCCATTTCTTTAAACTTTATCAGATTTCATTCACACCAGACGAACACACATTGGCCAAATTTATCTATCACTTCACATACATATCTATTTCTTGGTCATTTACGTTATTCACTTTACGTTACACTTTACTGCACTTCATTAATCCGACATCAAACGCCACTATGTAACTTTTTAATTTCATTCTACCTCATTAAAGCAGTATTTATTCAGTATGTGATATATTTCCATATTTACGTACGTGTAAATTTATCTGCTTGTACCTATCTGCCTCTACACCCATATCTATCTACATATTTTTATCTACATCTATCTATTTGTCTATCTCTATCTCTGTCTCTATCTTTATCTTTATCTTTATCTTTATATTTACTTTTGTCTTTATCTCTATCTTTATTTCTTTCTCTCTCTCTCTTCTCTCTCTCTCTCTCTCTCTCTCTCTCTCTCTCTCTCTCTCTCTCTCTCTCTCTATCTCTATCTCTATCTCTCTCTCTCTCTCTCTATCTATCTATATATATATATATATCTGCCTGTCTGTTTGTCTATCTATCTGTATATCTATCTGTCTATCTATTCATCTATCTATCTATCTATCTATCTATCTGTTTATCCATCTACCCCTAACTCCATCTATTCATCCACGCATCCACCGACCCACCCACCTACCAATCACTCCCCCACCTCATCCACCCAGCATACCAGTTACCCACCAGCCCCCCCCCCCACTCACCCTCCACTCACCCTCCACTCACCCTCCACTCACCCACCAGTCAGTCCCCTCCCACTCACCCCCCACTCACCCCACCCATCAGTCCCCCCACCACCCCCACCCACCCCCATCACCCCCACACACCCCCCCATCCCCCCACCCCCCCCACCCTCCACCCCCCCACTCACCCACCCCTTACCGCCACTAGCCCCTCCATCCCACCACCGTCACTAGCACGCCTCGATCCCGACTCCACACTACGGGTCCCACCGCTCCCCCAAGCGCGCGCTGCCCAGGATGTTGGACCTCAGAGGCGGATCACAGCAACTAGGGGGGTGGAGGACACAAGGGACGTGCAGAAAGCGGCGCGTGGCAGGAGTGACCGAGGGAGGGACGGAAGGGGGGGGGGGGGAGGAAGGGGGAGAGGGGGGAGGGAGGAGGGAGGGAGGGAGGGAGGGAGGGAGGGGAGGGAGGGAGGAGGGAGGGAAGGGAAAGGTTAATATTTTGTTATCGTTTTGTTTATGTTATTTCATTTTATTTTATTTATTTGTTTGTTTGTTTGTTATCATTATCTTTATCTTTTTTTTCTTTATTTTGAGGGGAATTAAGGCACGGAGGTATAGAAAGAAAATGAGAAAGTGGGAAGAGAGAGAGAGAGATTGAGAAAGAGAGAAATATATATATATATATATATATATATATATATATAGAGAGAGATAGAGAGAGAGAGAGAGAGAGAGACAGAAGACAGACAGACAGACAGACAGACAGACAGACAGACAGACAGACAGAAGAAAGACAGACAGACAGACCTCCACAAGCCTCAAAACCTTAACCTTAAAAAAATATATCAATAACTATAACAACATACATATCAATAACAAACCAACCCCCCACCAAATAATAAATAAATAAATAAATAAATAAGATAAATAAATAAACAAGAATGACAATAAATAAGAAAATAAGATAAACAAGAAAATAATAATAACGCTAAACTCACAGCTCATATCCAGCGTCACGGTCGCAGCCAGCGGTAATGACATGTTCGAGTTCGACGTCTGGCACGTGAGAACTCTGTACAGGTGCTGGCGGGTCAAATTGGGCAGCGTTAGGACGTTCCTCGTGATGTCACCGTTTGACATCTCCACGACGTCATCCAGAAGGGAACCCTCGTGCCACCAGCTCACTTGTGGGCGGGGCTTTACCTGCAGAAGAGAAAAAAATGTGTATGATTTTTTTTTCCTCTCTCTCTCTCTCTCTCCCTAGTTTAGTAGTAGTGGTAATAATAGTATAGTAGTAGTAGTAGTAGTAGTAGTAGTAGTAGTAGTAGTAGTAGTAGTCGTAGTAGCAATACTAGTAATAGTAGTAGTAGTAGCAATACTAGTAATAGTAGTAGTAGTAGCAATAATAGTAGAAGTAGTAATAGTAGTGACAACATTAGTACAAGCAGTAGTAGTAGTAGCAATACTAGTACTAGTATAGTGACGGTTGTATTATCATCTATTGCAGAAATCATGAAAATGGTGAGAGCAAAATATTTTAAAATGATAATAGGAAATGTAATATTATTGAAGAATAATAATGATAATAAAAATGTCAACGACAAGGAAAATATAAATGATGATGATGATGATGATGATGATGATGATGATGATGATGATGATGATGATGATGATGATGATGATGATGATGATGATGATGATGATGATGATGATGATGATGATAAATAATAATAATAATAATAATAATAATAATAATAATAATAATAGTAGTAGTAGTAGTAGTAGTAGTAACAATAATAACAACGATAATAATAATAATGTTAATAATAATGATAATAACGATAATGATGTTAAAAATAATAATGATAATAATAACAATAACAATAATAATACTGATAATAACAACAACAACAATGATAACAATAACAATAACAGTCGTAGTTACAGATATAATAATAATAGCAAAAACAAATAAGGTTTACGGCAACAACAACAACTCGCGCAATAAAAACAACTGTTTTATTCAACGCAAATTCTTCCTGCTTTCACGTATTCCTTCACCACGACGCAAACAGCAACACAATATTTGTCAAAAAAAGTAAAAGCAAGAAAGGGAAAAAGAAAAACGAACAAAAGATGTGGTGCATGCAGCTCTTGCAAAAGCACAAAAGGTATTGCAAAGTTAGTTTAAAGGTTTTGCATTATATATGAAGCGTGTTGAGAACTGCCTTTGCTACTGCATGACTGGAGTTCACGGCACACACACACACTGTCTTTATATCTCTTATTCTCCCTTCTCTCTTGCCTCTCCCTTTCCCTTCCCTACCTCCCCCTCTCTCTCACACCCCTCTCGCCACAGTCCCCTACCCCCCACCCCACTCCATATCCTCTCCCTCCCCCTCTCTCCCTCCCCCTCTCCTCAACCTTCCCCTCGCCCTCCCACTCACCTCCCTCTCCCCTCTCCCCTCTTCCCCTACCCTTCCCTATCCCCCTACTCCCTCCTTCCGCCTCTTCCACCTTCAATATATCTGCAGTAGGGGAGGATGGGGAGAGGGAGGTGGGGGGGTATGTAGCACGTGAATGTGCTGGATAAAGTATGTTGGTCATAAAGTGTGTGTGTGTGTGTGTGGGTGTGTGTGTGTCTGTGTGTGTGTGTGTGTGTGTGTGTGTGTGTGTGTGTGTGTGTGTGTGTGTGTGTGTGTGTGTGTGTGTGGTGGGGGGTGGTGTGGTGGGGTGTGGGGGTGGTGGGTGGGGTGGGTGGGGTTGGGTGGGTGTATATGTGTGTGTGTGTGTGTGTGTGTGTGTGTGTGTGTGTGTGTGTGTGTGTGTGTGTGTGTGTGTTACATCTACTCGCAGCTGAAGGTTTAACATTTACCACTTTCCTCTCTCTATTTATCTGTGTGTGTGTGTGTCTCTCTCTCTTTCTATCTCTATCTGTCTCTCCCACCCTCTGTTCTCCTTCTCTCCCACCCTCCCTCTCTCCTTTCTCCCCTACCCTCTCTCTCCTTTCTCTCTCTCTCCCCTCCTTCCCTCCCACTCATCCTCTCTCTCTCTATCTATCTACCTATCTGCATATCTACCTCCCCAGCAATTTTTTTTTTTCGATAGCCTGATTGCGTTCCACAGCCCTCCCCAACGCCGGTACGAGCCGCATTTTCAATTCGAGTTCCTAGCTTTCAATTAGAAATGAGACTCTGGCACGAACCTTGTACAATATGTGCCTCTGACTTCCACTGAACACTGTAGTTACGAATACACTCGTCACGCAATACTGATGCCCCTTGAGTAATACTTAATTTTGTACTGCTGTCTCAACTACACTTCGTGGTTTTGCATAAAGCTGTATATTACACTAGGGTAGTGCTGGCGGTAAAACTACGTTAGTTTTATTACTTATAAAGTCGTAGCCATCTTTTTTTTTTGTCTGTATTGTTGTAAATATTCGTATTTATAGTAGCACTTCTTGCAACACAAAATCAATGTGCTCTAACGTAATAAAAATAGGTAACAGAAATAGCATATCTAAATGCCATATTCATTCATACACAATACATGTAATATACAGCCATCTTTAACACATACACACAAAAAACAATTATTATAAAATCAAATAATGATAATGATAGATAAATAAATATATAAATAATTAAATAGACATCATTTTTAAAACACACACCCATATCAACACCAACACAAAACATAACAACACTAATTTCTTACACACCACACCTATCCCCACACACCACACCACACGTCCCACACACACCACACTATACGCATCATAGACACCATCACACCACACTATACGCATCATAAACACACACACCAACACATATATTACGCATCATAGACCATACATCACATATACGCATCATAAACACCATACAATATCACCATCATAAACACCAAAAGACAAACACCATACACACCACACTATACATCATGGTCACACCACATCACTTACGCTCTCCTCTTTCATCATGAAACACACAAAACGCATATAGTTCTGCCATGTAATAAACACAATGAAGCACAGAGGACACGGAGAGCACCAGAAATACAAGACTAGAATGGTCAGAATAGCTTTAGAGTCAAGAAATAGACAAAAGGATATGTGGATGGGAAGAAAAGGAGGAAGGGGGAAATAAGAAAGAGGGACAGAAGAAAAGAGAAGAAGAGAATGATTGGAAGAAAAGGGGAGAATAAGATAGATGGCAGAGAGAAAGATGATGATGATGATGATGATGATGATGATGATGATGATGATGATGATGATGATGATGATGATGATGATGAGATGATGATGATGAGGAGGAGGAGGAGGAGGATAAAAAATGTAAAAGAAGAAGTAGAAAAAAAGTAGAAGAAGAAGAAAAAGAAGCAGACGAAAAAGAAAATGAAGAAGCGAAAGAAAAAAAAAAGAATATGAAGACAAAGGAGAATAAAGCAAGAAACCGACTAGTTTAAAAGGAAAAAATAGCAATAAGTGAAGGCGGTTCGTTGCAAAGATTGGTTCGGCACAAAGGCAGGTTGAACGAAAGCAATTATATTTAGAAAAAGGGGAGTAAAGAAGAAAAAAAAGGAATTTGTGAAAAAAGTAAATTAGAAAATAAGGAAATTGATGAAATAAATAAATAGATAAATAAATAAATAAATGATGAATAGAAATGTAAAGAAAATAAAAAGTTCGGATATAAGTGAACATCAGTTCTAATTGAACAGTGGGGATTGAATTTTAAATCGTGGTGTATTTCGAACAACAGGGAAGGCTCACAAAATACAATACGATGTGTGTGGAAGGGAGAGAGGGAGGGAGAGAAGAGAGAGAGGGAAAGGGAGGGAGAGAAGAGAGAGGGGGAGAGGGAGGAGAGAGAGAGGGGGGGAGGGGAGGGAGGAGAGAGAAGAAGAGAGGGAGGAGAGGGCGTGTGAGAGAACCAGAGAGAGAGAGAGAGGGAGAGAGGGCGTGAGAGAGAAAGAGAAAGAGAGAGAAGGAGAAAGAGAAAAGAGGGAGAAGGAGAGGGAGAGGGAGGGAGGGGGGAAGGAAAGGATGGAGAGAGACAAAGAGAGAGAGAGAGAGAGAGAGAGAGAGAGAGAGAGAGAGAGAGAGGAGAGAGAGAGAGAGAGAGAGGAGAGAGAGAGAGAGAGAGAGAGAGAGAGAGAGTAGACAGATAGACAAGTAGATAAACAGATACATAGGTATGCAAATAGATAGAGAAATAGACAGATAGATATCCACACACACACACATACGAATACACAAAACCACGCAGTCAGACAACCACGCAGACACGCAGACACATAGACACAGACAAACGGACACGCAAACAACACAGTCACACAGACAGGCAGACACACAGACACGCAGACACGCAGACATACCTACACATACAGACACAACAGACAATCGCACACGCAGACAACACAGTCACACAGACACGCAGACACACAGACACGCAGACACGCAGACAGGCAGACGAGCCCCACGGCCACCAGGAACCGACGAGGCGGGTGAGGGTGAGCAGACGCGCAGGCAGGTGGCAGGCGGCAGCTGGTGGGCAGGTGGCAATATGGTAATCACAACGTCAAGGGCAGCTGGACTGGGCATGGCAGAACGCGCGAGGTTGCGGATGGGGGGGGGATGGCAGGGGTAGAGTAGGTTAGAGTAGGGTAGGGGAAAGGGTTGGGTAAAGGGGGTAGGCTATGGGTAGGGAGTAGGGGAGTAGGGGAGGGACAAGCGTGGGTAGAGATGTGGGTAAGGAAGGCAAGGTCAGGGAAAGGTAGAGGGTTAGGGGGCGAGGGGAAGGGGTCAGGAGGGGGAGGGGGGGTTATAAACCAGTTTCGGGCATGCGCTCACCGTGGGCATTAGAGGGGGGGTGGGGGGGTGGCACGTGTAGCGAAGGTGGGGGGAGGGGGAGGGGAGGTGGACGCGGGCGGATGCGGGTGGGTTGAAAGACTGGGAGGGGGGGAGGGGGAGGAAACAGATCACAACAAGAACAGGTATTAAGTGTGATTGCACCGTATCTGACTCCTTCTTGCTCACGCGAATAAATGCAGATTTGCACGCACACTTCGACGCACACACACGCACGCTCTCTCTCTCTCTCTCTCTCTCTCTCTCTCTCTCTCTCTCTCTCTCTCTCTCTCTCTCTCTCTCTCTCTCTCTCTCCTCTCTCTCTCTCTCTCAAACACACACAACACACACACACACACACACACACACACACACACACACACACACACACACACACACACACACAACACACACACACACACACACACAAACAAACACAAACACACACACACACACAAACACAAACACACACTCTCTCAAACAAACACACACACCCACGCATACACACACACAAACAAAACTCACACAAGACGTGCACAAAAGGACACATCTTGCAATAATCTGCAGCTGCTTCTTGTGCATCTGCAGGTGAGGCCAACACCTGCCCTAATCACACATGGGCGGAGATGCCCGGGGTACACATGCTGCCCAATCGCAGGACAAAAGAAGGAGAGAGAGAGAGAGGGGGAAAGAGAGAGGGGGGAACAGGGAGAGAGGGGGAGATGGAGAGGGAGAGGGAGAGGGAGAGGGAGAGGGGGAGGGAGAGGGAGAGGGAAGAGGAGAGAAGGAAAAGAGAGAAGAGAGAAGAGAGAGAGAGAGAGAGAGAGAGAGAGAGAGAGAGAGAGAGAGAGAGAGAGAGAGAGAGAGAGGCAGAACAGGGTGACAGACAGACAGACAGACATACAGACATACAGACAGACAGACAGACAGACAGAGGAAGAGAGAAGGAGAGAAACAGAGAGACAAAGTGATACAAACAGACTGACAGACACCCATGCAAAGACAGAAACAAGACAGACAGAGAGAGAGAGAGAGAGAGAGAGAGAGAGAGAGAGAGAGAGAGAAGAGGAGGGTGAGATGAGAAAGAGCTGGACGAGAGAGGAGATGAGCAAAGAGATGGGAATGGAACAGGAATGGGTGGGAT
>NC_051411.1:3092966-3105623 GCF_015228065.2 Penaeus monodon
ATATATATATAATATATATTTTATATATATATATATATATAAAATTTTTTATATATAAAATATATATATATACTATATATATATTATATATATATATATATATATATATATATATATATATATATATATTATATATATATATATATATATATATATATATATATATATATATATATATATATAATATATATAATATATATATATATATATATATATATATATATATATTATATATATATATATATATATAATGTGTGTGATCAATTTCCCTGAACAAATCTTTATTTTTGTACTCCGTCTTGCAAACCAGAAATCTTCGCTTTGTTCAGAACAGATCTGGTGCGCACTGAACCGTAAATTATCGAGTGGGTTTAATAGATCATGTGTTAGAGGGTTCCAAGCGGTTCTCGGGCAGTGAGATTTGGAAGTAGCTGTTATTATGCCATTTTTGATCATGCGTCTTGTCTGTTATATTCATGCATTCTTCATATCTGCAGACTCCCCCTTTTTCTCTTTCTTTTCTCTCTTATTTTCTCGTCTTTTACGTGTATGTGTTGTAATTTCGCATCTTGAAGATGTCTATATACGTGCATTCCACATGAAAACATTTAATTTGCATCCGACGAATAATAAAAAAAAAAATCAAAATTATGTTTTGATAGCCTGTGATTGTGGAAAAAGATGTAGACTAAAATGTTAATAAAGATACTAAAAATAAATCTATTATAAGATTTTAGAGAACATTTTTTCTAGAATCAACTCATCACCTTTATAATAATTTTGATTTTTTTCTTTAATTTGCATTTCCGAATAAGAAACCTAAGAAGAATTCACATCAATATTCTTATTAATGCCATAAATAAGGCTGATCTAAAAAAAAAATCTGATATGAGATTTACTACAATGCTAAAAGGGCTATTAGCATTGGATAATAGTCATAGCTATTTCGAACGACAATGATTCAGTAATATGTGGATATTCGAGAGAAATTTGTTTATAATTTTCTTTATACACTGTCCTTGATAATGATAATAATAATGATAATGATAATGATTATACTGATAATGATAATGATAATGATTATAATGATAATGATAATGATTATAATTATAATGATAATGATAATGATAATGATTATAATGATAATGATAATGATAATTATTATAATGATAATGATAAAGATAAGGATAAAGATAATAATAATAATAATGATAATGATAATAATAAAATATAAGAACCGTTTGTATTCAATATTTCCTTTTTGCAATATCCTCTATAATACCTACAAATTTGGAAGAAATCGTATATAACATCGAAAGGGAACTGCTGATGCATCTTCCATAGGCCAGTCATGTGGAACACCTTTGCCTGCGTAATTGCTAACATCAGTTATAGGTTTATTGGTCATAAACTGGAAGCAAATTGCCTTTAAAAGTTTTCCTTTTATGGCCCTTTAAAGCAGAGGATCTTTTCCTTCAACTATCAATTCAAGTTCTTGTTTGATTGTGTTTTACAGTGGAAATGAATAGAGCATGTTTTTAATTAATTAAAAGAAGAAAAGGCTATGTACAATGGAATTGCAGAAGCTCTTAACAGTTAGTGCATAATTCCCGTGAAATATTCTGATCTGCTGTTGAGCGACAGAGGCCTCATTGCATTTCTTGACATCGGAATGTCATTGTCGAGAGAATTAATGCATAACTGACGAGATGCGTTGAATGGAAAGCAGGCATCAGGAATGAAAGATCTTTTGTGTCTATGTTTTATATTCAGAGACTTAAAAGATAAATACTAAAATGATAAGTAAAACGTGCAAGCAAACACGCAAACACAAACGCACACACACACACACACACACACACACACACAAACACACTCTAATATTCATACTTACATTCACACACACACACAACCGAATATACAAGGACACTCACGTTACTTTTCCACTCACTCCATCAATATCCCAGCGACCAACACACATATTAAGTGCAGCTTTTCTCAATCAGCCTAAACATGAGAAGGTTACGTCCTGTGGTCTTTAGGTCCACACAAAGAAGGGAGCGTACGAGTATGAAGCATATGTAATATCATACATATATAGTTATGGGGATTATTCTGTCTATATCATATGATGATATGCCAATATGATTTGATTTTTTTTATATTTGGATATTCTGTCTTCTGTCTGTGTGTGGAACTTTTTTCTCTTACTTTTTTCTCTTATCTTCTCTTTGAAAGTTAAGGGAATGAAAAATATATGTATATATATATATATATATATATATATATATATATATATATATATATATATATATATATATATATATGTGTGTATATATGTATATATGGATATATATATATATATATATATATATATATATATAGAGAGAGAGAGAGAGAGAGAGAGAGAGAGAGAGAGAGAGAGAGACAGAGGAACAGACATATAGACAGACAGACAAACAGATAGACAGGAACACAGAATGGATATTATGTAGATAGACAGGCAGACAGATAGATATGTTTGTATATATATGTATATATATCAAATACACACACACACACACACACACACACACACACACACACACACACACACACACACACACACACACACACACACATAAACACACACACACACACTCACACAGACACGTTTATAAGAGAGAGAGAGAGAGAGAGAGAGAGAGAGAGGAGAGAGAGAGAGCAGAGAGAGAGAGAGAGAGAGGGAGAGAGAGAGAGGTGAGAGAGAGAGTAGAGAGAGAGAGAGAGAGAGAGAGAGAGAGAGAGACAGAGACAGAGAAAAGAAATGCACAATGGACATTTTGTAATTGCGAGATGGGACATACACGAAAGCTAATCGTGTCCTCAATTTTTAATTCATCAGCCAACAAATTAATTAGAAAACTTCATGAATTCATTTTTCTTTAAATTATAATTTCCATATCTTTAAAAGGATAATAGTAATGATGCTGATACCGTTGAAAAGAATGATAAGAGAATATGATAACAATGCAATAAACCTGAGTCAATTGCAAAAAGATTCTACACATGGAGCTCAGCACAGTGCAAATTAAAACTAATAACATTCCACGTAAAGGGTTAATCGGCTAATCCATCACTCAGTATTTAAAGTCCCTGGAATGTCTTGCCCTCAGTAGCAAGCATGCGACAAATCACCTATCATTATTGCAGAATAAACTACAATTGTTATAAATTAGAGCCTTTGTTAGCTGCCTAAAGAATGGTTTTAATTAGTGAACAACTAATCTACTGTTTTAAAAGGCAACACATCACAATGAACTTTATTATCATTGTTATTATTTCTTATTAACAATGTGTTATCAGTACCGAGTCTAATGCGTGGTGATAATACCTGACAAAGTAAGATAAAACACTTAAAGAAAATATTTAGACTAAAAATTACGAAATGTACAGACGAACAGAGAAACCACTAATACTACACAAACAGAGATATCACTTTGTAAGGAAATTGAGGTAGAGCTTTTAAAGCTTTTGGCAATCCAACAATGGATGATAGTCCCTGGACTGTCAGGAGAGAATGAGACCTTTTTTTAATACTGGCTGTGTGTGTTATGAATAATTCTCCTTAAATCTAGAGATATAAAGCTGTCGCGCTGAAGTTTTACGAAACGAGGTTACAAAAAGTAGAACGTGCTACAAAGAATTGCTTCAATTGTTTGTGTATAATAGGTCGTTATTATACGAGCCAGGAAAAAATAGGACTACAGATTAACTGACATACGTAAAAGTCCTTTAGTAACATAATACAAAACGACATATGGTGATGCCATGGCATTCAAGGCAGTAAGAAAAACGAAGGAGAGAGAGAGAGCGAGAGGGAGAGAGGGAGAGAGGGAGAGAGGGAGAGAGGGAGAGAGGGAGAGAGGGAGAGAGGAGAGAGAGAGAGAGAGAGAGAGAGAGAGAGAGAGAGAGAGAGAGAGAGAGAGAGAGAGAGAGAGAGAGAGAGAGAGAGAGATACACAGATACATAGACAAAGACAAACTTGTCACTTGAAATACATGTTATTATTACTTCATCTCCCTACATATTCTCACATATGTATTTTTTTCTCTCTCTCATTATTCTTATTTGTATTTTTAAAGTGTAGTTCCAGGTCTTGAAACTCGCAAACTAATATCACTCTCTTCAAACTTGGATGTGAATATTAATTTCACTGATCACGTATTTCTCACGACTGGTGATTCCTCTCTAAACTATTTCACATCAGTAATAATTTAATCACTACAATTCACCTTCTTTGTTCATTGATTGATTGATTCTTTTTTATTATTGTTGTAATTCTTTTCATTATACATTTTGTTTGTTTGTTAGTGTGCAGTGGTCGTAGCGTCTTTTTTAGTTTTACTAGAAAAAAGTTCATTTGTATTTAGAGTTCCACGATCGAATCAAACATTATTGCAAGGAATATCAGGTTTTATAAACATATATATCACAAAATGAAAGACAAGATGAACACTTCATAAGCAACCGTTAACTTTCTTAACAAAAGATTATTACAAGGAAGAAAAGGTTTTATAAACTGTAGACTCATTTGTCACAAAACTAATAACACAATGAACATTTCATGAAGCAAATGTTAACTTTCTGAACTATAGAACAAAGGTGTAAAAAAGTAATTCGGAGACTGAAGCAAATATCCTGAGAGATTGACCAACTCCCTAAATGTATAAAACAATGTAATATTTAGAACAAATACTTATTTGTTGGAAATGACGAGACGCAGATAAAAGAGAGAGAGAGAGAGGGGGAGAAGAGAGAGGAGAGAGAGAGAAGAGAAGAGAGAGAGAGAGAGAGAGAGAGAGAGAGAGAGGAGAAGAGAGAGAGAGAGGAGAGAGAGAGAGAGAGAGAGAGAGAGAGAAGGGGAAGAGAAAGAGAGAAAGGAGAGAGAGAGAGAGAGAGAGAGAGAGAGGAGAGAGAGGAGGGGAGAGAGAGGAGAGAGAGAGAGAGGAGAGAGAGAGAGAGAGAGAGAGAGAGAGAGAGAGAGAGGGAGAGAGAGAGAGAGAGAAACAGAGAGACAGACAACAGAGAAAGAGAGAGAGAGAGAGAGAGAGAAATTCACTTCATCTAAAGACCATATACAGACCCGGACTTCTCTTTACCCAGACTTCTCTTTATCACGCACAAACTTCCTGACTAATTTCACTGCAAGAATTTCGTTTGAAGTTATGCGCTTTCTTTCTGGAATCATCTGAAAAAATATATTCATATAAGTGAAAGATAATTTAAACTATGTCGCTATTTAAACTACGTCGCTATTGTATATCAGTTGAAATATATCGACTCTTTCTCTCACTCCCACTCTCTCTTTCTCCCTCCTATGTTTATATGGACATCCATCTATATGTATTTATGTATATATATATATATATATATATATATATATATATATATATATATATATATATACTATATATATATATAGCTTTATATATATATATATATATATAATATATATATATATATATATATATATATATATATATATATATATATATATATATATGGACCCACACACATCATACACACACACACACACACACACCACACACACACACACACACACACACACACACACACACACACACACACATATATATATATATATATATATATATATATATATATATATTATATTTTATATATATATATATATATATATATATATATATATATATATATATACATACACGCACACACACACACACACACACACACACACACACACACACACACACACACACACACACACACACACACAGCGAGAGAGACAACTTTTTCTGCAACAAATGAAAGACATTTTCCAGCCTCAGATTGTTTCTCAACATGCTTTTGTCAACAAAAATCGCTTTCATATGAAATTTGAAGTTCCTCTTCACTTGAAGTATCCCAATGGGTAATTGCAAAAGATTTTTTTTTCGTTGCAATTCTTCACCCTGAATTCATGTTGAAAGAATTTAGTTATAGTTTGACTTACCGAAAGGATTTTCGTTGGCGAAATACTTATTGGTCTATTATTCAGTTTATATGAAATGATGTAATTGAAGAGAAGAGAAGTTTCAAGTCCTGGTAATATTTGCATTTGAATGTTTGATGAGAAGTTGCCAATATCACCGAGATGACTCTTCAGAAATTACATTTTCGACAAAGACAACAACAACAACAACAACAATAACAATAACAATAATAGTAATAATGATGATAAAAATAATAACAAAAATAATAATAATGTTTACAACAACAACAACAAAACAACAGCAATAATAACAATAATGATAATAATAATAATAATAATATCATATAAATATAATAATATAATAATCAACAATACCATTACCAGTATTAAATAGCAATATTGTAATAGTGTAACAGAAATAAATACATTCTATTGACAAACTCGTCAACATGCAAAGCGAATCAATTGTCTTTAAGTGCACGAAGACTCAGCATGAAACATTGCACAAGTATTAAACGGTGACAAAGGATACATTTCCTCTCAAACTATCAATTCACATTATAAAGAAGGATCTCTCTTTGTGATGGAACTCGACTAAAGCAATGATAACTTGCAGCCCAATACTCTTTATAGGAACTATTTACTTCATATATATATATATTTTTTTCTCTCTCTCCATTATTCTCGACCTAGAGTCTTAACTACCTGATTTTAAACATTGCGTGAATCTGCAAAAACTACAAGACTACAGCAAACATTCCGGAAACTAAAGGAATACAAACTTCTGTATTCGCCATGAAAGTAAAACCACCATTAACTACTCGAACAAGCCCTCTCTTTGTTACGGAATTAGACTTGAACTCGAAAGCTTTTGATAATCCAGTGATGGAAGTTGGAAGGGCCCGACAGGAGAGACCAAACGCTTGCACAAAGTTTTCTTTTGGAAAATGGAAATACATTTTCAAATCATATTTCCAAGATATTGTAATCAAACACTACTATCATTATCGTCATTACCATTATCATTATCATCTTTATCATTAGAATTACGTTAACATAGGTATGACTATTTGCAATTAATTACAGCATCAAAAACATTAATATTAACATCACCACCACCATAATCATAATACCATTTTTTTAAAAAGATGTGTCCTAATCACAATGAAAACGTCTAATCCATCTACTGATTTTAGCTAAAATAACACGACACACAGCATTACAAGACCACAAAGAGAGTACACGCGAGCTAAAGGAATATCAACGTCTACAGTTCCTTTCAAACTAAGACCACACATTAACTGCACAAACAAAGCTTTCTCTTTGCAACGAATTGGACTAGAACGGCAAAGCTTTTGATAATCCAGTGAGGGAAGAACAGTGGTGCCTTCAGGAAACTTAAACCTTTGAGGTGAGTTTGCTTTTAAAAGAAAAGGGGTTTTGTGTGTTATTATCTCTATCGATACAAATAATTCGTATGCATGTTATTACCCTTCTCTATACGCTTAATGGGTATGTATTATCTTACTTTGCGCGTTTCATAGAATGCATATTATTATCCCTCCCTGTATGCATAATGATATATATTGTTATCCAAATCTGATAATATATATATATATATATATATATATATATATATATATATATATATATATATATATGTATATATATGTATACGCACACACACACACACACACACACACACACACACACACACACACACATACTTACTGAAGCATATTTCCAGGCTAACAGAGCACAAAAGAAAAAGAAAAAAACAAACGTAATGAACAAAAATATAACAGAAATGTTCCGATTAGATACAATGTACGAAGCAGACGAGACGGAGAGACTAAGCGATTGATTTAGATCAATGGCAGGAGAAATGTGTTCAGGCATTTCTCCTCTTCGCTTTGTGGAAGCCTTCCTCTTGAGGTTTCCTTTTCGTCTTCCTTTCCTCTTCTTCTTCTTCTTTACTTCTCTTCGTTTTTTTTTGTTTTTTTTTTTTTTTTTTTTTTTTTTTTTTTTTTTTTTTTTTTTTTTTTTTTTTTCTCTTCTTCTAGGTCTGTCTCTGTTTCTCTCACTCATTTTTATTTCTAATATTCATAATCTGAATTCATTTTTGTTTAGTATCCCTATGCATATATATATAGGCAGGAAACCATAAAATATATAAACTCTAATCAATTATCATAAAAAACTAGTAATTTTTTTTTTTTTTTTTTTGACGGGTAGGTAACTAAGCCAATTTACCGTTATTCTGGATACTTATACATGACCGTATTTTTCTTTATACTGCTTTCCCTCCATTCTAAGTAGATAAATCAGATTACCATTGTAGTCACAACTCAACTCTTTATCATATATCTGATGTGGTAGACGTGTGTTTTCCTGGCTTTTATAAAGTTTAAACACGTCAACACCCGAGCGTATATGTCACTTTTCCTTCTTTATTTTCCCTCTTGTATCTTTTGTTATTTTATTTATTATTATTATTGTTTTATTTTATTTGTTTATTTTACAAATTCTAATCGATACACCCACCCCTTTTTCCACCTTATTCCTTACTCTGTATTCTTCCTTTCTCGTTCCTTGTCCGTATTCCTCATAATTCCTCCCCCTTTTCCATTTTCATCGCTGGTGTCAGATTATTTTCCTTTTTTTCTTATCTTTCTTCCACACGCGAATCTTCCCGAAGCGCGAGACAGATTCGAAAGCTCAGTGAACCGTGAGACATTAAACGAGAATTGAGCATTATCTTTCTCCTTTTTATACAGTTGGTTTTCTGAAGGTGAAATCCGGTAAGTTTGTTAAGGAATTTGCTATAATTCCATGTGTTTTATATGTATTTCCTTATTCTCAACACCGTTCTTTTCCATTCTCTAAGTTTCATTTTTTTTCGTCAATCACCCCTTCCCTAATTCTCATAATTTCACATACATCTTTTCTCTTTATATATTTATTTATCTTTTTTATCTCTCTCTCCGACTGGAATTTATCTTTCCTTTCCTAAATTCGTATATCTCATGATTGTTTGTTTGTTCTAAGTATTTCAAAACAGGTTCAACAGTGAATTACATTTCTAGGAGTATTTCGTCTCCTGGTCAGAAAGTAATTCCTTCTATCGCTGAATTTGGTATAAAATTATTTTCACTTGATACACTACAACTTGTCTTAACTGCTTTTTGATAAAATTAAGAGCCGCTCTGTTGCAAGAGCTGTACAGTGCCACAAAATAAACGCAGTGATATTATCAAAGGTAAATGGTTACACTATAGTTATATGCATGTAGTTCCTCAGTTACTTGATTTACATGCGCCTGTTAGGTAAAGAAGTGGTGTTTACTTTTTCCTTTTGGTTTTGATTTTTCAAAACTGTAAGTTGTCAAGAAGTGGCACGTATTTATTTTATTTTATTTTATCTTATCTATTTATTATTATTATTTTTTTAATATATGTTACCAAATGAAGTATGTCTTCGAAATATTGCATATCCAACTCCTTGCATGCCATTAAACTCATGCCGTGTATTTCAGTCCAGTAATATTTGCCTTCTCTCTCTCTCTCTCTTTCTCTCCTCTCTCTCTCTCTCTCTCTTTCTCTCCTCTCTCTCTCTCTCTCTCTCTCTCTCTCTGTCTCTGTCTGTCTCTCTCTCTCTGTCTGTCTCTCTCTCTCTCTCTCTCTCTCTCTCTCTCTCTCTCTCTCTCTCTCTCTCTCTCTCTCTCTCTCTCTCTCTCTCTCTCTCTCTCCCCCTACTCTCTTGCTTCTCGATTTTATTTCGATCTATCTTGAAGTAAGCACTGTAGCCTACAAAGCCGATGTAATTGAAACTGATTTAGTTTTTCGATTCATTGATTTTATTAGGGAAAAAAATACCGTTACGTAATTCGCATACTTGTCTCCTGAAACTTAAAACTACAATTCACTGAATTACAGCGTCATATATATATATATAAGGCCGCGGTGGCCGAATGGTTAGAGCGTCGGACTCAAGACTGTCACGACGGCAATCTGAGTTCGAGGGTTCGAGTCACCGACCGCCGCGTTGTTTCCCTTGGGCAAGGAACTTCACCTCGATTGCCTACCTAGCCACTGGGTGGCCAAGCCAGCTCAAGTCAGTGCTGGTCCCAAGCCCGGATAAAATAGAGAGAATGATTACCTAAAAAGGTAACACCGGCACTCTCCGTGGAAAGGAACTGGGGACCCTACCACGTACTCACTCCAAGAGCATCACAACGTGAAAACTGCAATTGAGTATCATGCTGTGACCACGGCGGCTCAGACATGAACCTACCGTTAAATGATATGATATATATATATATAATATATATATATATATATATATATATATATATATATATATATGTGTGTGTGTGTGTGTGTGTGTGTGTGTGTGTGTGTGTGTGTGTGTGTGTGTGTGTGTGTGTGTGTGTGTGACAACTATAATTCAGTTATATATATATGTATATATATACATATATATATACACATATATATATATGTATGTATATATATGTATATACATATATATATATATATAATATATATATATATATATGATATATATATATATATATCTATATATATACATGTATATATATGTATATATATATGTATGTATGTATACACACATGACAACTTAAAACCACAATTAACAGAATTACATGACAACTTAAAACCGCGATTAACTGAAAGTCATGACAACTTAAAACCGCCAATAACTTCCATAACAAAGTTTTCTCCACGCAAATAAAATGAAAGAGAACGTCAGAGTTTCTGATAGTCTAGAGAGGGAAAAGATTGCTTGACAAGAGACACCAAACCTTTGAAGTTTTCTCCTTACAGCAAGATATAAGTAGTATAAGTTGTTCTCTTCGTCTTTAGACATGCAAAATTCCCAGATGAAAGAATATTTGGGATGATATAGATATGCAAAACGGTTCCAGCTGTGAGAAGAACTATGAGAAAGATCTTGTTTTAGTAGTTTAAAAAAATATATTATTATCATTATTTTTTTAAGAGTGCATAAGTTTCAGAAGAATAAACTGGGGTGAGTATCATGCAAGGTTACCGAGGCTATGGAACATCTGATTTAGGATCAGAGATGAAATAATTTTTTATCGTATTTCTTCTGTTCTGCTTCTGTTTACCTTAACTGTTTTTCATTAGTGGGATGTGTTGCCTTGTGATAATATTTCCTTCAAAGTTTTTTTTTCTTTTTTGGGGGGATTTTTTTTCTGGTTATGTTTTTATCTCATTCTTTTTTTTATTTCTCTTTCGCTTTCGGGTCCCATTGTTAAATAAAAATATTCCTGACTTTGTATTGCATTCCGATTTTGTTCGATGCTTGAATCTATCCCTAATCTATTCTTTTTTAGATCCATCGTTAACATATATATCCATAATCACTCTAGAATATGGCACAGCTACTGTTACGGCTCAAGAATTCTCCGAAGACAGTAAATCAGATTAACATGTTAATTTTTTTTTAATCATCCCTTCCGAGTAATCAATTTGCCTCTTCACATTTTTATCGCTGAATTAACATGAATTCTCACAGATATTTTCCCCCTTTTCCTTTGTGTTATTGAGTTATCTGACTCTTCCCTACTTCTGTTCTCTCGTATTTTGCGTCATCTCGTTTTTCAATTGCATTTCCCTTTCATACTGAATCCTCGCCGTCCTCCTCTTTGTCATCTCTGTATTCTGTGTCTCGGTCCTTTTTCGCTGTTCCTCGTGTTTCCTCTTCCCCCTTTATCCTCTTCATTACTCGTGTCAGAATCGCTAAATTAGTCTTCCTTATCTCTGATTGCCTTTCTACTCATAAAGCTTTTCCGTGTTGGAGGCAGATCTGGAGTTCAAGTAAATTATATCTAATATTACTGAGAGTTTTTTTTTACATAACTATTTTTCTTTTCTTTTCTCTTCGTACGTCATACCTTTTTTGGATTATCTCATCGTCTTCCTCTCCCTCATACATTAACATTTTAGGTATTTTAGGGGAATTTTTATATGTACTTCCAGTATTTTTTGTTTGTTTGTTTTTGATTATGAAGGGTAATCAAGTTTCAGGCTTCATATCTCTTATCTATGTATCTCAAATTATCTATCTATCTATCTATCTATATAATATGTGTGTGTGTACACACACACACACACACACACACACACACACACACACACACACACACACACACACACACACACACACACACACACACACACATACATATATATTTGTGTGTGTGTAATATAATATGTATATTATATATATATATATATATATATATATATATATTATATATATATATATAGTATATTATATATATATATATATATATATACATATATTATATAGGCCGCGATGGCCGAGTGGTTAGAGCATCGGACTCAAGACTGTCACGACGGCAATCTGAGTTCGAGGGTTCGAGTCACCGGCCGGCGCGAAGTTCCATTGGGCAAGGAATTTCACCTCGATTGCCTGCCTAGCCGCTGGGTGGCCAAGCCAGCCCAAGTCAAGTGCTAGTCCCAAGCCCCGATAAAATAGAGAGAATGATTTTCCTAAAAGGTACCACCGGCACTCTCCGTGGAAAGGAAACTGGGGACCCTGACCACGTACTCACTCCAAGAGCACACAACATGAAAACATAAAGTACAAAGAAT
>NC_051411.1:3110723-3115723 GCF_015228065.2 Penaeus monodon
GAGGGCAAGCTTTTTAGGCCAAACTGCTCAGTGAGGTAGATGGGGATCCCGGGGAGTGAGGTAGGGCAGCCAGGGCGGGGCCCCATAGCAGGTGTAGACAGGGGAGAAGACTTGGCTGCCCTTTTCTGCACCCTCTAAAGTTGTAGCGCTGGGTGGGGGTGAGGGGGGGGCCAGGCGGCGGAGGCGTAGGTCAATTTAGGCAGGTGAATGCCTTTGATTTTCTAATCTCCGGGAGTGGAACGCCAAGGGATTGAGGCGACGCAGCATTGAACCGTCGAGGCAGACCTCACGATGTCTCTGACGTCTGCGCCCGGAGGGGCTTATCGCGTGGTGACGCCGACATTTGGGGAAGGGACTACTCGGCGGATGGTTGTCCAGCGTGGGAGGGGCGAGGGGGGGGTTAGTGGGAAGTCGACTGCATCAAACTGACTTCTGGGATTATGGTGAGTGATTTCGGTGGTCCGGAAGGAGGTTTTCGAGGGTGGCTGGATGGCGGAGGGTCAGGGGGGAATTATCAAAGGGGGGCGGCGATGGTCGGTCATCCACGTTTTCCAACGATGCTCGGTATCGAGGGAGCATCGTTAAACATACAGGAAGCATAGGGGGCCCATTTAGTCCCCCGGGGACTCCGAAAAGTGATGGCAGGGCTGGAACTTGACCCGCACGCGCACGGCCTTTGCCGTTGGGGAAAGTCGCCCCAGGGGATGAGGGACTCCTGATGCCCTGGAGCTGCTGCTTTTGAATGACCGTTGTGGTCCCCAGGTCGAAGCTTTTTTTGAAGTCTATGAAATGCTGGTGACGGAGGTTTGGGTTGTCGAGTGGGAGTGGACGAAGTCGGGAAGCTGACGGGCGTGGGTTGGGAGGATGCATGTTGCCCAACTGCCGGTTTTGGGCAAAGCAGGGGGGCGAGGTCCGGTAACCCAGGGGCTTTCAACACCAGCTGGGGAACGGGGTAATGGCGATGGGGCGTATTCGCCGAATGAAAGGGGGGGCTTGGGTTTTCCCATGGGGTGACAAAACGGGCTTCCATTGTGAGGGCACTTAGCTGTTGCAAGAGGGGTTTATAAAGGAAATAAGAGTGGTGGGAAGTTCCATGTGAACTCCTTTATGGGCGATTGGGAGGGCAAGGGGGGTGGTGGCTCTCTTTACGCGGATTCTTCCCAGCTTTTGAAGCCCTGGACTGACTGACTTGGGGGGCAAAATGACGGGCCGGGAGATAGGGGGGGAGGCGGTGGGCCCCGGGGGATAGCTGCTGACAAATTGAGGCGAAATGGTCTTGATAGCCTCTGCTGCTTCATGGGGGGGAAAGGTTGCTGGGGCATGGAAAGTGCCGGCCGATTTGCCAAGGCCCCACAGCTCCCCAATTTTCCGTACCCTTGGCTGGGCGCAGGTTTTTGGGGTTTTTTTTGGGGTAGAAGGTTTTTTGGCTGTTTTTATTTCCCTGATGCTTGTTTTCGGAGTGATTTGTAGGCATTTATGTTGTGCGAGTGGAAGGGTTGATTTCTCTTTGAAAAGGGGGTTTGTGCGGGCCCCTGATCCAAAGGGAGGGCCGGTGTGTACTGAGTGCTTTTTCCGAAAAAAGTGGTGAAAGCCGTAGTACAGTCGAGAGATAGTATGCCACTTTCCTCCACATCAACAGCGGTAAAACCCCAGTCCCGGGGTTGGGGAACCACTCCCAAACTGTTTATTGAGGACTGTGTAATGGGGTGTATTTCGGGCTTGGCGCTTTTGGCTGAGAGCGGTGGGCGAAGGCAGCCATAAAAACTGATACGTGTCGCTGCGGCGCAGGAGAATACGTTAGAGGAGGCTGGTACGTCTGTAACAGTAAGGATCAAATCCAGGGTTCTGTGTTCATAAATGGGAAAGTTTTCCCCTTGTGCAGTGAGCTCATTTTTCAAGTCGAAGGGTCTATTTTTTAAAATCACCAAATTATCACTTCAACGGGGATCGCAGCGCAAAAGGGCCCTGGTGTGGGTCAGGTGGGTGAGTAGCATTGTTTTTTTGGGGGGTCGTGGGGGGGGGTAAACCCCACGCAGATAGGGGGCCGGCGAGGGGAGGGTGGGGAGGAGGGTTTACCCCCACCCCACACACTTTCCCGGTCAACCGGAACTTCCCCGTCCAAGGGGGGGGCGAGAGGTCATTTGGGCAACAAAATACCCCTTCCTCCACGTTTGTTTTGTGCGAGGCGATGGAAGATTCGTAGCCCGGTATATGAATGGTATCAGCCCGGATTTGCCAGCCTCTGTGATGGTACAATTCCCGGGGAGTCGGTGATGATAGTGTGCAGCTCGTCTGTTTTTTTTTGAGGATGGACATTAGACAGGAGGAACTTTTGGGAAACTGTTCAGAGCGGGGGAAATTAAAATGTCGGGTTTGGGGTTTTGCTGGTTGGGCCTTCTTTTGCTTTTTCCCCCCGGAGTATGGGGTGGCCGTTGAGTGTAAGGCCTCCTTTGCTGCCCCCCCTGAAAAATTTCTAAATTCTTTTAAAATGTGTTCACTTTATTTTGGGTAACCACAATTGTTTTTAAGAGAATATAAAGTTTTTCTGTTGTACCGAAGAAACACCATACTTAAAATCAGCGGACACAAATCCGAGAAAGGGGGAGGGGGGAGGCAGTAGGGGGGCCGATGTATCGCAAGTTAGCTCAGTTTCTTAAAAAGTACACCGACCCCATGGAATTCACTGAAAACACTGCACAGCACTTGTACTACCCTAAGTGAAATTTAAAAAATTCCAGGGCAGGGTGTGTCTGTGTATATGTATATATATATATATTATATATATATATATAATATATATATATATATATATATATATTATTTTATATTGGTTTTGTGTGTGTGTGGTGTTTGTGTGTGGTTGTGTGTCTGTGTGTGTGTGTGTGTGAATGTGTGTGTGTGTGTTGATACAATAGTAGAAAAACTCACAGTGCACAATTAGAGTAAATAAAAATGCGACTACAGTTTCGGAACCCAAACCTGGTTTCAGGACCGAAAGAGGGAAATCCATTGGATTTCGAAACTGTAGCTCATTTCAATGAATTTAGTATGTGCATGGTAGATTTTTCTACCTATTTTATAATATTATATATATATATATATATATATATATATATATATAAAACACACAAAATATATATATATGTAAAAATATATATATATATATATATTAAAATTATATATATATATATATATTATATATATAATATGGTATATATATTTATATATATTAATATAATATTATATATATATATAGATATATATAAAATTATATATATATACATGCACACACACCACACAAACACACACACACACACCACACACACCACACACAACATATCTATCTCTCTCCCCCTCTCTCTCTCTTTCTCTCTCTCTCTCTATCTATCTATTATCTATATATATATTTTATATTTATATATATGTACACCCCCCACACACACATTATTCCCAGTTCCTCAGAAAAACGCCAAACCTTTTTCTAATTATTTTTGGTTTCAAAATATTTCATCTCATCATAAAAGGTAATCAGTGGAATTTCAGTCCGCTGCATCGAAATAATCTGTAGTTACGTGATTGTGCGCCCTTTTATGGACTATTATTTAAAATGCAATAGCTATATATGATATATAATATACATTCAATATATAATATATATATATATATAATACTTATATTGTTGTTGTTCTAGTTTTAATATTATTATATATAATGTATATATATATATATATATATTATTATTTGTATATATCTATATATATATATGATAGTGTGTTTGACATATGATTTTAGATATATATATCATATTATATATATACATATACATATATATATATAATATATATATATATAGATATATACTATATATATATATATATATATATATATATATTATATATATGATATATATATATTATATATATATATATATATATATATATATACTATATGATATTATACTATATATATGATATATATATATCTATATATATATATAATATAATATTATATATATTTTATATATATACATATATTATATATACTAAAAGTGTCCATTTCTTTGCAGAACAAGCCATGCTGAAATGGAGGTCTTCTTATATGCCTTCAAACTAAATATACTTTTTATATATCTTATATTTATTTGCAGCTCCTAATTTTTATACACTGTACAAAGTCTCGAAACGTAATGATGATGGAAATAAATGAATCAACGTACAAATATATTTTTTTTTATTCACAAATGCTCGGATCACATTAAGTTACATACTCTGCCTCTGAACTTAGAGCTAAAGATAATCCAATTTTGCAGTCACCTTTTCACACTTGATAAAGCAAACTTGAATCTCATCGAATAACTTAAAGGTCATTAGGCAAGTCAACAGCTAAGTCGATTAACCCGTCTCAAACAAAAAAAAAAAAAAAAAAAAGAATTTCGCCGGTCATTACTGAGTGAACATTTTTATTGAAAGAAGTGTAATTAGGGTGTTTAATATCCATATCAAACTTCCTTTAATCTTTATTATCCTAGTATTCGTGCAAAAGGTGTTCTTCTTCATGGGAGACGTTGGAGAGGATACTTACAAGATATATTCGGCAGACATTCACTTACTTTATTGGCTTCTTCCTCGAGCACGTGACGTTTGCGAAGCCCTGAATTTCTTGAGGATAGAAGGTTGCCGTATTATCATTCTTGCATGACATAATATCCCAGGGGCTTCTATCAACCTCAGAAGAATGGCGTAGAACCTCTCGCACCCTCTTTTGATTTCTCATTACAGTTCCAGTTGATCATCAGAGATACTTCGGCCGTACAGATGAGAATCCCACCACGTCCGTGAAAAGATCATGGCATAGTAACGACACAGAAGGCACCCGAAAAAACCGTGCTCTATATCACATACCTGCGCAGATGCAAAACCGCAATATTTGACGAACGGGCCGTGGTTTCAGCACCAGGATCAGCGAACATCGAGCTGACATCCAACGCCATGGTGGTACAT
>NC_051411.1:3134189-3135245 GCF_015228065.2 Penaeus monodon
AATAATAATGGTAAAAATGACGACGTAAAATAAAAAAGGTAATAATGCAATGATAATAGTAATAACAAAAATGTTTATGGGAAGTAATAATGATAATAAAAATAAAAAAAATAATAATAAAGTAATAATGTAATGATAATATCCCTTTTTTCCTCTCCTCTCTCTCCCCTTCTCCTCTCTCTCTTCTATCTCTCCTCTTCTCTCTCTCCTCTCTCCTCTCTCTCTTCTTTTTCTTGTCTATTATCATCTATCTCTCCCTTTAACCATTCGCCGCCCAAAAAAGAAGTCAGTAATACGGGGTAAAAAGATCTAGCTTGTAAAGTCACATTTTATGATAGAAAAAATTTGCGTCACGACAGGAGTACTAATTTTGGGAAAAAAGCAAGAAAAGGGGGGGCCAAATAAGATATAGTATTTTTTTTTATATGTAGCAACGACATTTATGATAATTCTATAAAATTTCGAATATATCTTTTTTTTTAAACCCCCCAAATTTCAGAAAATTTTGAGGGTATAGAAAAGGGTTAAGTTTGATACAGGTGATAACGATAGGGGATTAGGATATGTATAATACCAACATATCATTATTATTATTTTTCTTTTTATAAATACAAATACACACACACACACAAAACACACACACACACACACACACACAAAAAATTTTTAAAATATATAATATATAAAATTATATAAAAATTATATAAAAAATATATTATATTTAATAAAAAATGAAATAACTATAAATTTTTAAAAAAAATATACATAATTTTATATATAAATATAACAATATATTATATATATATATATAATATAATATATAAATAATATATGATATATATATATATATATTATATTTTTTATATAGATATTTTAAATATTATATATATTATATTAAAATATAAAATAATTAAAATATTTTTAAAAATATATATGTAAAAAAAAAAAAAAAAAAAAAAAACCCAAAAAACACACAAACACACCCCAAAAAACGTAAAAAAAAAAAAAAAAAAAAACACACACACACACACCACACAACACAAAAAAAAAAAAAAA
>NC_051411.1:3137845-3140345 GCF_015228065.2 Penaeus monodon
TCTCTATCTCTTCTCTACTCTATCTCTTTCCCCTTTCTTTTCTCTTTTTCTGTCCCCTCTGTCCCTGTCCCCCTGTCCCTCTCTTTTTTTGTCTGTCTGTCGTCCCGGGCCTTTTGGGCTTCTGTTTTGTCTGTTCTGTCTGTCTGTCTGTCTGTCTGTCTGTCTGGGCTGTTCTGTCTGTCTTTCTGTCCCTTTTTGGCCCGTCTGCCTCCCTTTTTCCCCCCCCTCTCTTCTCTCTCTCCTCTCTCTGTATCTCTCTGTCTGTCTGTCTTTCCTCTCTCTTTTCTCTCTCTCTCTCCCTTTTCTCTTTTCTCTCTCTCTCATCTCCTTTTCCTCTCTCCTTTCCCCTCTCTCTCTCTTCTCTTTTCTCCCCTCTTTGCAACCTCATTTTTCCTCTTCCAAACCTTTATTCTGAATGACCTTTTCAAACCCCTTTTTGGGAGGGCATAAACCCCTGGGTTGGGAGACGGCCCCCCATTAGTTTGACAGCTGATCTCAATTGCATTTATTCTTATTTACATATCCTTTGTCTGGGTTCAAGGCCGTTGATTACCTTTCGTCGGTTCATTCCTAGGCCCGTCCCGGCGAGGGGGGGGGGGGGTTTAAAAGGGGAGGGGGGTGGGGGGAAGCCTTCTGTGGGTTTTGGTTTTCGGTTTTCAATTATTTCTTATTCTCTCTCTCTTCTCCCCCTTTTCTCCTCTCTCTCCTCTCTCTCTCCTCTTTTCTCTCTCCTCCTTTTTTTTTTTTTTTCTCTCCCTCTTCCTCTCTCTCTTCTCTCTCTCTCTCGTCTTCCTTTTTCTTTTTTTTTTCTTTTTTTTTTTTTTTCCCCTTTTTTTTCTTTCTTTTTCCCTTTCTTCCTCTTTCTCTCCCCTCTCGTTTTCCTCTCTCTCCCCCTTCTTCTCTTTCCTCTCTCTTTTTCTCTCTCTTCTCTCCTCCCCCTTTTTCTCTCTCTCTTTCCTCTCTTCTCTCTCTCTCTCTCATCTCCTCTCTCTCCCCCCCTCTCCTCTCTCTCGCTCTCTCTCTCTCTCTCTTTATATAATATATATATAATTTATATATATATATTATATATATTATAATATATATAAATTATATATATATAAACCCGCCCCTCTATCTTACTCTCTATCTGTCTTCCACACACGATCTACAGTCTCAGTTATCTATCGCTCATCAGACAGAAAAACGATATATATTTTTTTCCGTTCAAATTTCACAAAAAAAAGATAATAAAATAAAATGTTAGTAATAACAACAACAACAACAATAACAACAACAACCAAAAACCCCAAACAACAACAACAAAACAACAATAAAAAAAAAACCCAAAACCACAAGACCCACAACACAGCCATTCGTTTTACTCACCGCCCTGGACTTCGCAGGTAAGTGTTAATATGCGCCCAACAGCATAAGGACCTATGACTCCGCTGACTTCTAAACCGCCAGAGTTGGAGATGCTGACTCTCTGCGGGGGAACTGTTGGAGAGAGAGAGAGGGAGAGAGATGAAGAGCATGTTGAAAAGCGTAGAAAAGGGGTATGAAGGAGAATACGAGAGATATGATAAGGGTGTGGGTGAGAAGGAAGTCTTCCAATCAGAATGTGTTTGAGCGGGGTTTTGAAGTATGGGGAGGGTGGGGGGGGGTGAGAAAGGGGGGGGGGGGGGGGGGGTTTTTGTTTTATGGGGGTTTTATATGTATATGTGTATCATCTGCGGGGTTTTTGTTTTTTGGGTTTTTTTTGTGTGGTGTTTGGGGGGTGTGTGTGTGTGTTTTTTGTGTGTGTTTTGGGGTGTGTGTGTGTGTGTGTGTGTGTGTGTTGGGGGTTGTGTGTGTGGTGTGGTTTTTTGTGTGTGGGTTGAAATTAATTTTATTAATATTAATAATATATATATATATATATATATGTATATATTATATATATTATATATATATATATATATATATGTATCCTACAGCTGTGAAGTTAACTGGAAGACAAAGATAAATAATTTTATGACGCTAAGGAATCTGTGGTTGTACTGTAGAGCGTAAAAGTTAGCGATGAGTATTTTCCGAGTGTCGAAATAAAGACCATTTTCGAGACGGATGTCAAGCCAGGAGAATGATAATGTTTCTTGAAAGTGCAACATGCGACATTACAATATGCAGGGTAGTTACGAAGTTCACAAGCGTAAAGATGATGGTGGTGATGGAGGGGGAGGGGGGAGGAGGAGGAGGAGGAGGAGGAGGAGGAGGAGGAGGAGGAGAAGGAGGAGGAGGAGGAGGAGGAGGAGGAGGAGAAGGAGGAGGAGGAGGAGGAGGAGGAGGAGGAGAAGGAACTGGTGGAGGTGGAGGTGAAGGTGGAGGTGGAGGGAGGAGTGGGAGCGGGAGACGGAGACGGAGGCGGAGACGGAGGAGGAGGAAGAAGAAGAAGAAGAAGAAGAAAAAGAAGAACAAGAACAAGCACAAGAACAAGAAAGAGGGAGGCGAACGGAAAAAAAAAAAACACAAAAAGCAG
>NC_051411.1:3145045-3167545 GCF_015228065.2 Penaeus monodon
CCCCCCCCCTCCCCCCCCCCCCCCCCCCGTCCCCCTTTAAATATACCCATTTTTTTCCCCATTACTGCCATCTCCCGTCTAGTAGCGGTTTGGCAAGTTTTTTCCCTGTAAAATGCCCCTCCCTCTCTCCTCCCCCCTCCCTCCCTCCCCCTTCTCCCTCCCTCCCCCTCCCTCTCTCCCCCCCTCCCTCCCTCCCTCTCTCCCTCCACCCCTTCCCCCTCCCTCCCTATCTCTCTCCCTCGGGAGGGGGGGGAGGTAAGGGAATGGGTGGGGGAAAGGGAGGGAGAAGGGGGAGGGGGGGGTGGTTGGAAGGGAGGGTAGCAAAGGAGAGAGGGGGAAAGGAGGGATAGAGAGGAAGGAGAAGAATCGGAAAAAAGAGGATGATGATGAAGCATAGTGAGGATGGGGGGGGAGGAGGAGGGAAAGGGCGGGAGGGCAAGGGAATGGCAAAAAGGTGTGGGCGGAAAGGGGATCGAAGGTGAAGAGACAAAGGGCAATAAGGAGAGGAGGGGGGCAGGGGCACAAAAATAAGAGGGGACCAGCTGGTGGCCCCGAAGGTGAGGTTAGAATGTGGTGGGTCGGGTAGCGAAAGAGAAGTGGGAGGAAGAGGCGAAGAAGGGGGAGGGGGGTAATAATGGTGATGATGGTGGTGGTGGTGGTGGTGGTGGTGGTGGTGGTGGTGGGTGGGTGGTGGTGGTGGTGGTGGTGGTGGGTGGTGGGTGGTGGTGGTGGTGGTGGTGGTGTGGGAGGAAAGGAAGAGGAAAAAGAGAAGAGGAAGAGAAAGAGGAGTGTGAAGGAGGAGGAGGAAGGAGGAGGAGGGGAGGAGAGGAGAGGAGGGAGGAGAGGAAGAGGAGAGGAGGAGGAGAAAGAAGAGAGGCGAGGAGGTGAGGTGAGGAATGATGATGGGAGGAGGAGAGGACGGAGGAGGAGGAAGGAGGAGGAGGAAGGGGGGGGGGGTGGAGGAGGGGTGGGGGAGAAGGAAGAGAAGAGGAAGAAGAAGAGGAAGATGGGAGGAGGAGAGCGAGGAGAGATGAAAGAGAGAGAGAGGAGAGAAGAGGAGAGAGAGAGAGAGAGAAAGAGAGAGAGAGAGAGAGAGAGAGAGAGAGAGAGAGAGAGAGAGAGAGAGAGAGAGAGAGCAGAAGCAAAGAGAGACAAAGAGAACGAGAAAAAAAGATAGAAGACGACATACGAAGACACACGTTTTAAAAAGAACCCCCCACACCCCCTCAAAAAAAAAAACAAAAAAAACAAAAGCAATGGAATAAACGGGAAAGGGAGAAGGGAGGAGAAAGGGAGGAGGAGGAGAGGAGAGGAGGAGCCAACAGCACTATCTTAAGGGAACGTTATCTTGCCTCAAGGGAAATTTCCAAAGACCTTTTCTGCCCCGCTTGGCTTCACTTAGCACAGTCTCACGTGTTACGCCCAAGGAGCCTGCTAAGTGGTACAGCGGGGGTGTAATAGTGGTAAAAAGTCCCTGGGTTTAACAGTGGTATAAGGTCCCTGGGAATAATAGTAGTATAAAGTCCCTGGGTATATTAGTAGTATATTGTCCCTGGGGATAATAGTAGTATAAAGTCCCTGGGTATGTTAGCGGTACACTGATATAGGCAATATAAGTGATATAACCTTACAGCCTCGTTTGCTTAATATTTACATAAAACCATATGTCTATAGAAATGTTATTATGGATATCATATTCTCATACAATGATGTATGTGGCACGCTGAATAGGAAAATGAATTTTGGATTTCAAATTTACTTAAAATTACGATTTTTTTTTTAATTCATACTTCCCTTCCTTCTTAAATACCTGCTTACCTATAAATCCATCTATCTCTATGTATCTATCGATCGATAAATTTGTTTATTCTGATCAAACAATTGTAACTGTGTTTGAACTATACGCGTGTATGTTTCCAACTGTTTGTCTGTGTGTGCCAAGTGTATATGTATACGTACACTTTATATATGTATGTATGTATGTATGGATGTATATGCATGTATGTATGTATATATGTATGTATGTATGTATGTATGTGTTTGTACGTATGTATGTATGTATGTACGCATGTATGTATGTTTTCTTATTCCCAAAACGACCAAGCCGGCACATCACGCCCATAGAAATCCCACGCGCATTTAAGGCAATTACAAACACGAGCTCTGTGATGTTAAACAAACGCGAGGGACTGAAATGACGCAACTTTTAGCATTGCTCCCGTAATAACGTGGGCGTGACCAACCTGTAAATGGGCGTTCCCGTGGCGCCATTGTAAAAGAGCACGAGGATGGGCGCGTCCCCGGGTGTGGGTGCCGTGACGTCACATGGGAGAACCGCCCGCCCGCCCACCACCGCTGACACCTCTGTCAAAGGGCCTGGAAAAGAGATGTGATCGTTAGAGGATTTTGACATGGGGAGAAAAGCAACGAGAAAAGCAATGAGAAAAAGAGAGAGAGAGAGAGAGAGAGAGAGAGAGAGAGAGAGAGAGAGAGAGAGAGAGAGAGAGAGAGGAGGAGAGAGAGATAGAGAAGAAAGAGTAAGAGAGAGAAGGGAGGAAAGACCAGAGAGAAACAATAAGCGCGAAAGAGTAAGAGAGAAAGGGAGAAGGGAGGGGAGAGAGAGTGCGGGGGGGGGGAGACCGAGGGAGGGGTAGAGGAAAAGCGAGAGGAAGATAAAGATGTCATTTTAACATATTATCTCGCCTCGTATATCAACTTCGCGAAGGGAACGTAAATCAATTCACCTGCCGACTTCATTGTATTGAACCTCTGATGTGTAAAGTGATATTTGTCATCAAAGGGATAAGGATGAGAATTTCGGAAAAAAATATTTGAAATAAAAAAATAAGAACATCAATAAAATATCAAACATAAAATGTATTAGTAAAAGACAAGAATAACAAGCGGGAAATGTAAAATACCGCAAAATATAATTTAAGAAACCAATTACAGTTTAAAAGATTGGAAGATACGCAAAAATAAAACCTGAGAAATCAATAATATATTTAAAAAAGGAAGATACTTAAATACAGAACCCAGGAAATCAATCACAAAAATACACAAAATCACAAAACTTCACATAAACGGCAATGAAAACACTCCTCATCTCAGCTTCCTTTCGCCTCGACGCAGCACACCTCCGCTCTCCTCCGCCAGTGTCCCTAACGCTATCTCCTCCGGCAGGGTAGCCAAGGAGGAAGCGGACGTTCCCTCCGTGCCAAGAGAATAGGCCATCAAACCCAAGGAGACTCGAGAAGTTAACCCTTTGGTCCCCGTCTATGATGACCGGCCTCTCACTCTCCTCCCCAGGCGGTCGGACTCAAAGCCAAGGGTCTGTCTGGCTGCTTCCTGAAGGCGAGGCACAGGAGGTCGGGTCGCGGGTCGCGCCCTTCAAGAGATTTTCTTTCGGACGGAGGAGGATGTTTATATAGACGATGATAGAGATGTAGACGCGGTACATTCACTACGGTGCGCAGGTACAGTGCAGACACATGCACACACGGGCTCACGACGCAAAGAAGTCAGTCTCGTGGTCCCTATCTATACACACACACACACACACACACACACACACACACACACACACACACACACACACACACACACATATATATGTATATATATCATCACTGCTATGTAAAGGAAAGGCAATCGCTCACATAGCTTGACACCAATGTTGCCCCAGATGCTCGAACGACAAAATACCTTGGGAAGTCCAGAGCTGGTGTCTAGGTAGTACACTCTACTACCAGAAAGTAGTACAAAGTACCGAGGCACATAGTGACCCCCTCTCTCTCTCTCTCTCACACACACATACACACACACACACACACACACACAACACACACACACACACACACACACACATATATATATATATACAAAGTATATATACATATATATACACACATATATTTAAACCCCAGGACGACAACCTCGCGACAAGACAAGGAAGGATTTGCCGAGATGATAACCCCGCCAGCACACTCTAACACCCCACCACCACCCTTGCCCCCTCCCTGCCCCCTCCCTTGCAACTCCCCCCCCCGTCTGCGTGTGTGTTGCCAGATAGAAGTTGGACCTTTGAACTATTTTCCACGCTGCGCCAGCGCCTCCCTCTCGGCGCACGAAGGATGTGATGGGTTTTGTATGCAGATTCGACAACGCTGCAAGATGGAGGTGTTGCCAGTATCATCTCGCTCCTTTCAAAAATACAGCGATGTATGAATACGTGAATCTGGATATGATGGGTGTGTATGAGTGTGGGTGTGTTTGGATGTATGTGTGTGTTTGGGTGTGTTTGGCGAAGTGTGTGTGTGTGTGAGTCAGTCAGTCAGTCAGTGAATGAATGGTGAATGAGTGAGTGAGTGAGTGAGTGATTATGTGTGTGTGTGTGTGTGTGTGTGTGTGTGTGTGTGTGTGTGTGTGTGTGTGTGTGTGTGTTGTGTGTGTGTGTAAGAGTGTTAGTGTTAGTGTCAGTGTAAGTGTAACTGTAATTTTGAGTATGCGTGTATGTGTGTGTTTGTATGTGTATTCGTAGTTGCATGTAGGAATACTCTTACTATTTTTTTAACGTGTGTATATCTTACTCTCTCCGACACACAGATCCTATTTTACTTTCGCCATCACCGCTCCCCTGCTCTCTCTTAACCTCTCCTCTTCAAACACACAGGATATCATTCCTTATCAATATTTTCCACGGCCCCCATTATATTTCAGTTGCAACAGTTGCTCGAATATTTATGATATCATCTCTCTCTCTCTCTCTCTCTCTCTGTATGTATGTATGTATGTATGTATGTATGTATGTATGTATGTATGTATGTATGTATGTATGTATGTATGTTTTTATGTTCTTTTTATCTATCTACCTACCTACCTCCTTCTATTATCTATCTATCTATCTATCTATCTATCTTCTCTCTCTCTCTCTCTCTCTTCTCTCTCTCTCTCTCTCTCTCTCTCTCTCTATCTATCTATCTATCTATCTATCTCTCCCCTGATTTTTTAATTCGTGATATCTGAACGTCGAAATAAATTTTAAAAAAAGAAAAAAAAAAGTGACCTAGTTCACCCCATGTCCTTTTCTTCTGGAATTCCTTAGCTTTTCCCCTCATAAAGTGGAGTAGGAGTAAGGGTTATGGGGAGAGGAAGGGGCGAGGAAAGGGGGAGACGGGTGGGTCCGAGATAAGGAGAGGGACAGGGAGGGGAGAGGGAAAGAGGAGGGGAATGGAGAGGGGAAAGAGGGAGGAGAGAGGGAGACAGAAGAGGGAGAGGGAGAAGGAGCCGAGAGGGAGAAGGAGGCGAGAGGGAAAGGGAGAGGGAGTTTGAAAGTGGGAGAAGGAGAAGGGAGGAAGAGGGAGAGTGTTTGAAAAGAGGAAGAGGAGAGGGAGAGAGTCGGGAGAAGGAGAGAGGGAGGAGGAAGAAGCGAGAAGATTAGGAAGGGACAGTGAGAAGAGAGGAGGAGGAGGGGAGTAAGGAGAAGAGAGGAAAAGGGAAGAAAATAATAAAGGGAGAGATAGGAAGAAAGGAAGGAGGAAGGAAGAGGAGAAGGAGGATTAACTCAATAGCGAAAGAGGGGAGAAGAGGGGAGACGCAAGGACAAGAAGGGGAGAGCGAAGAGGGGAAGAGGAGAAGGAGAGTCAAAAGAAATGAAACTTTTTTTTTCTTTTTGTTTCGTTTTCATTTCCTTTTGTAGCGTCGAATTGGTTCGTGTGGTTTGAATATGAATTGAAAAAATATCTGCCTGTGTCTCCTGTCTCCCTCTTTCTTTCTTTCCTTCTCTCTTTCTTCTTTTTTTCCCTCCCTCCTTCCTTCCTCCCTTCCCTTCCTCACTTTTATCCATCCTTCTATCCTTCTTCCCTTCCTTCCTTCCTTCTTTCTTTCTTTCTTTCCTTCTTTCCTTCCTCCCTTCCTTCCTTCCTTCCTTCCTTCTTTCCTTCCTCCCTTCTTTCTTCCCTTTTTATCCTTCCTTCCATCCTTCCTTCCTTTCTTTCTTTCTCTCTCTCTCTTTCATTTTTTTATCATCTCTTCTCTTTGTATTTTTATATTAAATTTTTGTGTTTCACATATCCTTTCAGAGCATTTTATATCCACGTGTCTCTGCAATAACTTGCAAATGAAAGGTGTAATGTGTGTGCAGTATGTTTATATACTGCATATGAAGAGATAGATAGATAGATAGATAGATAGATAGATAGATAGATAGATAGATAGATAGATAGATAGATAGACGAAAAAATAGATAGATAGATAGATAGATAGATAGATAGATAGATAGATAGATAGGTAGATAGATAGATAGATAGACTTAAAAATCCATGGATAAATAGACATATAAACAGATTAGATAGATAGATAGATAGATAAATAAATACATACATACATACATACATACATACATACATACATACATACATACATACATACATACATACATAGACTGTACATGGATAGATGGACACATAGATAGACAGATAGATAGATAGATAGATAGGTAGGTAGGTAGGTAGGTAGATAGACAGATAGATATGTAGGTAGACATTAAATAAATATTAACAGATTACCATATAGATAAACAAATAGACAGATAGGTAGATGAATACACACAGATTGATAGATAGACACAGATAGACAAATATATAGATAAAAAGACATGGACAGATAGACTGATAGATATAAAAAGATATAAATATATACCCCAACTCTTCTACACACACACACACACACACACACACACACCACAAACACACACACACACACACACACACACACACACACACACACACACACCGCACACACTTAACACTCCATCCTCAGCAATTACCCTTTCCTTTCCTTAAGGCTTAAGGGTCATTAAATCCCGGGGTCATTAGTGGCCTCTTGCTTCCGTCGCCCCCCCCTAACCCCTTCCATTACCCCCCCCCCTCCAGTACTAACCCTATCCCTTGGGTTTTCTTTCGTGTCGCCCTTCCTTCTTTCTCTGCTTCGCTTATTCTTTTCTTCTAGTTTCTTTTTCTTGTCTTGTGTCCCTGATTCTGTTGTTGTTTTCTTTGTCACTTAATCTTTGTTTTATGTTGATTGGTCCTTGTTGTTTGGCCCCGATCTTGGCCCTGATTTGGGACATAATCTTGGCCTTAATTTTGGTCCTGATCTTGGCCTTAATCTTGGTCCTGATCTTGGCCTTAATCTTGGTCCTGATCTTGGCCCTTATCTTGGTCCATATCTTGGCCCTGATTTTGGTCCTATCTTGGCCTGATCTTGGCCCTTATCTTGGCCCTGAACTTGTCCCTGAATCCCCTCTCCTTTTTCCCATTTTCCTGACACCTAGTTTTTCTCTGGCTTTGTACCCTGTCCCTTGCTTCTTAGGTCTTGTTATTGGTCCCTAGTCACTTGTCTCTAGCTCTGTCTTCCCTTGTCCTGGTTCGTTCTATTTAACTGGATTTTAATTTTTTTTTCTGGTCCGTTTCCTGTTCGCTTTCCTTGCATTTTGTCCCTGTCCTTGTCTCTCCCTCCTTTATCTTCGTCCATGCTTCCCCGCGTTCTTTCCCTAGGCTCGCGTCCCTCCCTCCTTATTCAGGTCCCTTGTTTCTCACCCGTTTTTTTTCGCCCCCCCCCCCCTGCACCCTCCATCTTCATCTCTCTACCTCCCCCTCCAACCTCCCCCCCCTCCCCCCTCCCCCTCCCCCTCCCCCCCTCCACTCACCAACCTCCTCTCCAACCTCCACCCTCGTCCCCGCTCTCCACACCCCCCCCACCCCCCTCCACCCTCCACTCCCCTCCACCCTCCACCTCCCTCCACCTCCTTCCTCCCTCACCCCCCCCCTTCCTTTTATCTGCCAGGAAAATTCACTTCCTGTTATCTCTCCCATCAAAGGAACTCCGTCTTATCTTCACTGGATGCTGATGTTGGGGGAGATGAGGGGAGGGAGGGGGAGATGGAGGGAGTGGGAGGGGGGAGATAAGAGGGAGGGGGAGGGGGGATGAGAGGAGGATGGGGGGATGGGCGGAGGGCGGGGAGATGGAGGGGAGGAGGGGGTGGAGGAATGAGGGGGAGTGGGGGGGGAGGAGAGAACAATAGCCTATCTCTCACTTACAATAGGAATACTCTTAACCTTCACCTTCATTTTTCTCCTTTGGTGAAAAGGGAAGAGGGAGAGAAGAGAGGTGAAGAAAGAGAGGAGAGCGAGGAAATGAGAGATAGGAAAAAGGGAGGAAAGAAGGAGGTGGATGGAAGGAGATGGAAGATGAGAGAGATGGACAAGGAAAGGAAAGAAGAGGAGAAAGGAGATACAAGTGGGAAGAGGGAAAAGTGGAAAGACAGGAGAGAAGAAGAGAGAGAGAGAGAGAGAGAGAGAGAGAGAGAAGAAAAAGAGAAAGAAAGAAAAGGAAGAGAGAGAGTGACACAGAGACAGAGAGAAAGAGAGAGAAAGAGAAAGAAAGAAAGAAAAGAAAGAAAGAAAGAGAAAGAGAGAGAGTGACACAGAAACAAAGAGAAAGAGAGAGGTTAAAAGAAGGATAAAAAGAAAGAAACGAGAAGGAGAAAGAAAAAGCGAAAATTTCACCCACCTTTTCTTAGGGCAAAAGGAAAGAAATCACTTTACGCCCGTAGTAATGGATGCCCTCGTTGCGAGATGAATGCGGATGCTGATTAAATTTATTTCGTGAACAAAGATGAAGTGATTTAACCCCCCCCCCCTCCCAATCCCCCCAATACGTCTCTTTACCCCCTCCCCCCACGCTCTCTAAACTTCAGTGTGTGTGTGTGTGTGTGTGTGTGTGTGTGTGTGTGTGTGTGTGTGTGTGTGTGTGTGTGTGTGTGTGTGTGTGTGTGTGTGTGTGTGTGTGTGTGTATGTGTATGTGTATGTGTATGTGTATGAGATAGAGAAAGAGAGAGAATCCATCTATCTATCTATCTATCTACCTATATCTATGTCTCTCTCTCTATCTATCTATCTATCTATCTATTTATCTATGTATCTATCTATATTTATCGATATCTGTATCTACCTGTTTATCTATATCTACATCTATTTATCTATTTATCTATCTATCTATCTATCTATCCATCTATCCATCTATCTACCTATCTGTCTATATATAAATTTTTATACCTATCTACCTACCTATCTATTTATACATATCTATCTACAAACCAGTAATGATTCTGAGGCTCAATTAGTACATTCGTTAAAAAGAATGGAATGTAAAAAAAAAAAAAAAAAAAAAAAAAAAAAAAAAAAAAAAAAAAAAAAAAAAAAGTACTTTGGTCTGTCATACACTTAGACTAATGATTTCGTTATCATTAATTAAATATATTTTTTTTCCTTTCCTTTGACTGGTTAATTTCTGGCCGTAATTGTGTAATTAGCCTCAAAATCATTAAGGTCGCATTTTAATTCTATCTTATAAATATGTTGAAATAATTGCTGTAGTTGTAATTACGAACACGAAAAAAAACGAGAGACTGACAGAATTAAAATGTTCAAAAATCAAAATTTTCAACAGTTAAAAAGTTCGCAAACAAAAACAATTCTGGAAAAAAAAAAAAGGAAATTGCTAGCGAGATTCACTATATGCAAAGTATATAGTGATGATGTATGTTGAGGCCGATGGTGTGTGAGGGACGGTAGTGCGGTATAGTGTAATAATAATAATTTTTGTAGTTCCAAAATTGTTGTTGCATGTTCTGGCCATTTCCTGCGATATACATTTTTCGTCGGAATAAATGTAGCAGTTTACATTATTCGTTCATCTTCCTGTCTGTCTGTCTTTCTTTCTGCTTGTCTATTTGTCTGTTTGTCTGTCTGTCTGTCTCTCTTTCTCTCTCTCTCTCTCTCTCTCTCTCTCTCTCTCTCTCTCTCTCTCTCTCTCTCTCTCTCTCTCTCTCTCTCTCTCTCTCTCTCTCTCTCTTGCTGTCACTGTACTGTCTCTTTCTCTGCCTCTGTTTATCTTTCTCTCTCTCTCTCTTCTCTCTCTCTCTCTCTCTCTCTCTCTCTCTCTCTCTCTCTCTCTCTCTCTTGCTGTCACTGTACTGTCTCTTTCTCTGCCTCTGTTTATCTCTCTCTCTCTCTCTCTCTCAATCTATCTATATCTACTTCCCTTTTACCTTCTTCCTCTCAGACAGCTCGGTTGCACTTATCTAATTTTCCTTTTTTCGGTTTATTTAAAAAAAATGAAAATGTAACATGAGAGACATTTGGGGAAAAAAAGTAAATATTAACTCTCAGAAAACTTTCATAATTGCCATAAATTTTCCCATCCATTGGTCCTCGCTTCCTCTCCCCCCCCCTTCCCTCACCATCCTTCTCTGTCTCTCCCCTCACCCTCCCCCTACTCCCTACCTTCCACACTCCCCCCTAACTCGGTTCTCCTACCCCCCCCCCCATTCTCCCTCCCCTGTCCCCTCTTTCCTTCCTCCTTCCTCCTTCCTCCTTTCCCTCCCCTTCCCTCCTTCCCTCCACTTCTTCCCTCCCCTCCTTCCCCCTCCCCTTAATTTCCCTCCTCCCCTCCCTCCTTCCCCCCCTCCTCCTTCCCTCCCCCCTCCTCCTTTCCTCCTCCCCTCCTCCTCCCCTACTCCTTCCCCCCTTCGCTCCCCTCCTCCTCTAGCGTCAACACCTCCCTCTCCCCTTCCCCCTTCTCCCCTCCCCCCTCCCCCCTCCCCCTCATCCTCTAGCGCCAACACCCTCCTCTCCCCCTCTCCCTCCCCTCTTTATCTACCTCCCGCCCCACCACCATCATTATTGCTCATTATCTGACCACAGCCACAGGACACAGGTAGTTTCCACACCTGCAGAGGCCGACATCTGTTTGGAAACTCACTTACAGGCGGTGCGTTTTTATCTGCATTCAATCGTGTGTCTTTTTTTTTTTTAGTGTGTCATAATAGTTTGGAGATTTTGGTTGTATACGTAGTTGTAAAGTATAGATAGATGGAGAGATAGTAGGTGGGTCGGTAGGTTAGAGAGAGAGAGAGAGAGAGAGAGAGAGAGAGAGAGAGAGAGAGAGAGAGAGAGAGAGAGAGAGAGAGAGAGAGAGAGAGAGAGAGAGAGAGAGAGAGAAATAGATATATAGATAGACAGGTGGATAGATAGGTAAGTAGGGAGATCAACATATGGATAAATAGAGAGACATACATATGTGCATGTACTGTATATTCGTTCGACATCTGTGTCAAATTATATTGACTAATCGATATATTAATTATCCCATTAAAATGCAACGCATATGAATTTCAAAATAAAATTACAGTTAATGGAAAAGCGGAAAAGAATTACAAAAACAGAATTTTCGAACCCGAACACAGGCAACACTCTTAGATATAAATATGTGCTCACAATTTTTTTTTTCTTTTTTTTTCTTTATTCATAGGACGTCATCACATCCTCCACCACCTCTCCTACCACACGCCTCACTCTTTCTTGACATGATCCCCGTGTTTTAAAGTATTTCAGAACTCATGTTTTAACATACGACAATATCACTTGCGAGGGCAGGTCGGTGTGTGTCTAACAGTCACCCTAAAAGACAGTGTGTCGTGCAGAAAGACAGGCTAGAAAGGTGCTCTCTGATATGCAAGCAGAGCTCAGAGGAATCTGTCCTGATTGTCATGCAAGGCAGGAGTGCCTGGATGTTAAACAGGCAGGGCAGAGGTGCTTGCATGTTAGACAGACAGGTCAAAAGAATTTGTAGCCTGGACGAGATAATGCTGGGGCGCTTGTATACATAAAGTTGGGTCATAAGAAGGTCGAAAGTAGTTATTAAGTGATTGATGACTGCTTAATAGACGATTGTCTTCACTGTGCATTAAATCTCTTTTACGTCATTGCTGTCAAAAGATCTGTTTTTTACTCTAATGCAGTGAAGTAAATATATTTCTAAGGCATACATACATGTCTACTCTTAAATTCCAAGATATTATACGGTCCTCGCTCCCTCTCCACCCACCTTCTCCCTCCCTCCCCTAAATGAAAATAAATAATACACATATATAAAAAAGAGAGAGAAAAAAAACATGGCGGTTAAAACAACATTCAGAAATCTAATTCGGGAAGAAACTCACACAGAGATAAAACCATTTAACACGTTCTTGATTGTCCGCCTTTGTCGTTTCCTCGAAAGCTTGGCCATTTGGACATCCCCCGCCCCGGTAAACGTCGAGAAAAACAAGAACGGGGTGATTATAGAGCCTCCTTGCCAAGCAGTCGGGTCGAGTTAGTGACCGAACATTCTGCAGAGCTTTCGAGTCGTAAGTGATAGTTATCTACCCTTACACACCTCTGGGGGCGAGAGAGAGAAAACCTACCGGATACAAGAAGACAGGTAAATACCCTTCATTAAGCGGTTCTCCCGAGACAGACAGACAAGACTGATGGATAGACACAGCCGAGCGATCCTGAAACCGTGATACCCAGGCAGACAGGCAAGACACGCCGCCTAATCTCAGGACAGACAGACAGGTACATCCTCCCTCCTCCCTCCCTTTCTCCCAACGGCAAAGAGACAGGTACACCTCTCCCCTCCTTCCCCCCCCCCTCTCGACAGACAGACAGGACAAGACAAGACCGACTGACAGACAGCCCAACGAGGCGGGCAGCATTAGCATAAGAAAGGAATGGAGCCTTCAGCGCCTCCTCGTAATTAAGTTCTTCGCACAAACCCTGTGGCGCTCCGGGGTACTGTGTCCTGGGTGACGGCCGGGTTGTGTGCGTCAGTTCGAGAATTGTAAGATAGCTGGCCGTGGTAATGACCCCCGTTACCAGGTAATTAGTGTCACCCCAAGTAGTCAAGGCACCTGGAATAGCTTGGTAATTAGGGTTATAGTGCATTCTAGTGTGCCGTGGATTTTTTTTTTTTTTTTTTATTAATCATACTTTTTTTTTTCCTTTTATATTTCTTTATAATTATTTTTCTTTTTTCAGTTTACCTTTTCCTTAACACTTTGTTGTGCTCTTTACTAGCCGCGACATGTGATGGTTTTCGAGTTTTAAACTGGGATTTTATAGACTCGTAAGATGAGTTGCCAGCTGTTCTAAAAATTGTTTTTGTCCTGTTTTCTTCCCTTTTAAGCGGAATAATGCGTTCTGTTTTGTATGTTAATAATCGCAGCATGATTGCATATGCTTCCGTAATAGCAGGTTGAAGTGGTCTCTCCAACCCTTCTTTGCAGTGACCATAGAGAAAATCATTTGTTGATAATAACTATGCAGATTTGTGAAACGCCATCATTACTGAAGAAAATGGAGTATGCGATGCCAGGGGTTACTTAAGTGAATATAGTTATCACCGTGTTCGCTCCTAAGCACCGAATCGCGGGGGTGATAGCGTGCCCTCCGTGTGACCTACAACTGTGTGCGTGGTGTCTGTTATTCCTCTGGGACAGTCGTGTACCCAGATGCATTATTCACCCGTTAATTGTGTCCCTTTTGGTACCTCGACGGAATCAGGGCGTCTCGGGCGCTCCTTACAGCCCTCAGGGTATGCGCTTCCATTATTCCAGCAGTAATAATACGACTCAAAACGCCATTACAAAACACAACACTGTCACCATTATAAACCTGAGACACGCAATTCTCTCTCCGATGCTGCAGGGTACGCTCGCTATGGTACCTCGCCACGGCACCTCGCCACCCAGTAAGGTACCGAGAGGCAGTACCCGTGGTACAAGGAGACCAGCGGTACTAGCACAATACCGAGCTCGAAGTGCCTTAGGCATTGGGGCCACAGCACGCACGGCCCGTAATGCAGACTTTGCAAAGGTTGGGTCTATGTTCTTTTTTTTTTTTTTTTTTTTTTTTTTTTTGGTGTTTTGCTCCGGCGTGGGAAAGAAGGGAGTAAGAGTGGTTGGAGGAAGGGAGTGAGGGAGTGAGGGAGGGAGGGAGGGTGGAGAGGGAAAGGGAGGAGGGAGAGGGAGAGGGAGAGGGAGAGGGAGAGGAAGAGAGAGAGAGAGAGAGACAGAGACAGAGACAGAGACAGAGACAGAGACAGAGACAGAGACAGAGACAGACAGAAACAGACACAAACCAAGAGACAAACAAACAGAAAAAAAATCAACACACTACCATAAAAAAAATATCTACCTGCCTGCCCTTATTCACAATAAAAATAAACCTCCAAATGTCAAAATCCCCCCCCCCCAAAAAAAAAAAAAAAAAAACGCACTTCTCCGTCCTCTTAGCTCCTCCGTACCTGCCGATTGCATTTTTTTTTCTTTTTTTCTTTTTTTACTCTTAGCCCAAGGGAATCATTAGGAGAGAAATTCCACGCGACCCGGAGTCTGTCCTGGTGTTAACGTGGAGGCGCTGAGATCAATAGCTTGCAAGTCCTGCTCTGGTTGTTGGCTCTGTGGGGTTGTACTTGTGATATTGCAAATCATGTATGGGGGGGGGGGAGAGGAATGGGTGTTGGGGTTTTGTTGCTGTTGTGGTTTTGAAAGGGGGGGCGGGTTCTGTCTCTTTAACTTTTTTTTTCTGTTTATTTTGTGAGTGAGTTTGTTTGTTTGTCTGTCTGTCTGTCTGTCTGTCTTTGTGTTTCTCTCTGTCCTAACTCTTTCTCTCTCTCTCTCTCATTCTCTCTCTCTCTCTCTCTCTCTCTCTCTGTCTCTCTCTCTCTCTCTCCCCTCTCTCTCTCTCCCCCCTCTCTCTCTCCTCCCTCTTTTCTCCTCCTCCCTCTCTCCTCCTCCCTCCCTCTTCCTCCTCCCTCCCTCTCTTCCCCTCCTCCCTCCCTCTCTCCTCCTCCCTCCCTCCCTCCCTCCCTCTTCCTCCTTCCTTCCCTGTCCCTCCTTCCCTCCCTCTCCCTCCCTCTCTCTTTAGTTCTCCCCCTCTTCCCAAATTATCACCAATTTCGATTCCCCGTTCCAAACCTAAGCACGCTATCCTCTTTTCCACACACAAGCGCGGAAGAAGCCACTTTTGTCTTTCAGTATCTCCTTTTTGGGTTCCATGTCGAGCACAGTATTGCACAGTATTGCACACTGCAATCCAAAATCCAGCACTAACGAAACTATTTTCATATGCATGCTTGACATTCCCCCAGGGAACATCGTGGTATCCTTTTTTTCAACCGGCGCGAAATACTTTTTATTATTATTATTATTATTATTATTATTATCATTATTATTATTTTATTATTTATTATCATTTTTATTATTTCCTCTTCCTCTTCCTCTTCCTCTTCCTTCTCCTCATCCTTCCCCTCCTCCTCCTCCTCCTCCTCCTCCTCCTCCTCCTCCTCCTCCTCCTCCTCCTCCTCCTCCTCCTCCTCCTCCTCCTCCTCCTCCTCCTCCTCCTCTTTCCCCTCCTCCTCCTTCCCCTCCTTCTTCTTCTTCTTCTTCTTCTTCTTCTTCTCTCTTCTTCCTTCTTCTTCTTCTTCTTCTTCCTTCCTCTTCCTCACCCTCTTCCTCCTCCTCTTCCTCCTCCTCTTCCTCTTCCTCTTCCTCCTCCTCTCCTCCTCCTCTTCCTCCTCCTCTTCCTCTTCCTCCTCCTCCTCCTCCTCCTCCTCCTCTTCCTCTCTATCTGTTCGTAAAAAAAAAAAGATTCAATCCTTTTTTTTAAGATAACGTGCCATTACCAACCCTCGTGTAGGTGTGTATATTAAATATCATGAGAATAATGTGGACCCTTATATCGCAGTGGTTATTATCATTATCATCATTATTATCATTATTATCATTATCCTGAGGTTGGGCGCGAGAGAGAGAATAAGGATTAACGTAGCCTTTGTATTAACACGGGAGGAGGGTGTTGTCCTCATTTTAGAGATATCTAGGCTCGGGAGGGAAAAAGCAAGGTAGCAGGGGATAGGAAGGTAGAGATAAGCAGAGATCGATAGGGAGAGCAGGTGCACCAACAGGGGAAAGGTAGGGAGCAGGGTTCTAGCAGTTAAAAGAAGAAAGGGGTTGGTATCGAGAGCAAAGTGAACCAAAGGAGAAAACAGTTTCCAGCAGAAGGAAGCAGAGGTCGATAGGGAGAACAGCACCAACAGGAAAAGGTAAGGAGTAAGGTCTAGCAGAAAATAAAAGAAAGGGATTGATAAGGGGAGCAGGTGATAGCAGGGGTTGGTATGGAGAGCAGGCGAACCAACAGTGGAAGCAGAGGTCAGCAGAAAGAAGCAGAGATCGATAGGGAGAGCAGGTGAACCAACAGGGATAGCAGGTTCAGGTAGAAAGAAGCAGAGATTGGGAGGGAAAGCAGGTAAAAGCAGGGATTGGTATGGAAAGCAAGTGAACTAAGAGTGGAAGCAGGGTTACCCAACGTCCAGCGGGGATTGACAGACGAGCAGGTGAACCAACGGAGTAAGCAGATGTCAGCAGAGATCAGAAGCAGAGATCGATAGAGAGAACAGGTGAACCAACGGAGTCCAGCAAAGAGAAATTGGAATTAAGAATAGCAAGACAGAGGCAGCAGAAGATGAAGAAAAAAAAGATTAGCAGGAAAACGACAAGATTTATATAAACACAACTGCTACATTAATGCAAAACAGGGGGATGGACCAAAGATGGAGAACCAAAAAAAAGGGAATTTCTGGAAAAATAGAACAAAAATAGGAAGTGAAATCAAAATACAATAAGGACATATCGACAGACCAGAGACCACCAAGAAAAAAATAAAAACAATACAAGGGCATAAAAAGAACCAGGAAAAGACAACGGAGGGAAAACCCGACCAGTAGGGAAAGCAGAGATAAGGAAGAGGAGGGGGGAGGGGAGGGGGTAGAAAAGCAGAGTCCGCCAGCAGGATTGGAGGAGGGGGGAGGGGAGGGGGTGGAGGAGGGCGTGGTAGACCTTCAAGACGTCAGAAGACAAAAACAGATGGGGACCCTTTGCCTGAGGCGACCATCCCCCCCACCTCCCCACCCTCTCCCCCTCCGCCTCTGTCCGCACGGCTAAAAAGGACTGGCCACATCAGGTAGAAAAAAAAAGGTTAGAGAGAGAAAGAGAGAGACAGAGAGAGAGAGGAGATGGGTGGGGAGAAGGAGGGAAGAAAGGAGGGAGGGAGAGGGAGAGGGAGAGGGAGAGGGAGAGAGAGAGTGAGAGTGAGAGGGAGAGGGAGAGGGAGAGGGGGAGAGAGAGAGAGAGAGAGAGAGAGAGAGAGAGAGAGAGAGAGAGAGAGAGAGAGAGAGAGAGAGAGAGAGAGAGAGAGAGAGAGAGAGCGGAAAAGAAATAAAAAAAATCAATAACCACGACGTGCATATACCTTTAAGAATGGATTTTGAAAGAACCCTTACGGAAATCGTCCACAAAATATCACAGGAAATTCTATGTCGCTTATTGAGGTTAGAGGGGGAAAAAAAAAAGTTTAGAAAAGGATCTTGGATATTTCTATAATTCTTTGTTTTTAGTTAAGTCTAGTTCTTTTTTTCTGAAATATAGGTACAAATATTTTTTTTTTATGATAATAGCGATGATAATGATTATTGCTAATATTACTGCCATGCTGTCATCATTACTGCCAATATCACGATTAGCATTATCATTCACCATTATATCACAATTGTTATCACATCATTATGATTTCACGAACGAAATTTCATATATTTTACGTGTCTTTGTAATCCGCTTAAATGAATGTCCATATTTCATTTTTTTTTTAAACAGCTTACCAATTGTCACTTTCATGAACATATATACAATATTGGATATACATCTATGCATTCTGGTATTGATGCGTGCAGATTACGTGCTAATAAAACGTTTAAACTTTTAGAATATTATTGATAGTTGATGATAGTATTGTACGAACACATTAGGATATATAGATAGATAGATAGATAGATTTAGTTCCTCATTTAAATATGAATAAATATGAATTCACAATAGCTTGAAGACTCGTATATCTCCGAAGGTATATATATTTTTTAAGTTCTCGCCATGAGCACATTTCTTAAAACTTTTATATTCGCTGCAGAAATGTCGTAGATCGTTATTATAAATTTCGTTCAGATTCAGTAAATTTATTACCAGTATCTTCAACGGAATTCGTGTTATTCTGTCACTACGAATTTCTCTCAACACCAAGACATTTCAAATTATCTATGAAAACACCCGGAGCCAATGAGCAACATCACACCACATTTGCAAATGCTAAACAAACACTCCTATTTTTTTTTAGATATAATGGATGCTGCACTTTCAACTCACGAGTCAAAAGCTCCCTCTTATCATTTATAATTAGAATCCTGGCTTTCCTCAAACACATTTACGTCATATCGAAGGAGAGAGAGGGAGGGAGAGGGAGGAAGGGAGGGAGGGAGGAAGGGAGGGAGAGGGAGGGAGAGGGAGGGAGAGGGAGAGGGAGAGGGAGAGGGAAAGGGAGAGAGAGAGAGAGAGAGAGAGAGAGAGAGAGAGAGAGAGAGAGGAGAGAGAGAGAGAGAGAGACAGACAGACAGACAGACAGAGACAGAGACAGAGACAGACACACACACACACACACACACACACACACACACACACACACACACACACACACAACACACACAGGTCATAACGAACCATGCTGCTTCTGTTTTCGCCCAAATGTCATATCTAGCAGCATGCAATTTCCCTTTTGGTTTCATCGCTGGTTCCGTTGGGGTGATGTATGTTATTGCCACGGTGAGCGTACTACTTGTAAATGCTGGCGGTGAATGGAGGAGAGTGAAGGGAGGAGGGAGAGAAGAATGAAGGGTGGGAGAGAGGTGGGAGAGGGAGGGAGGGGAGAGAGGGTGGGAGAGAGGGAGAAGATTGGGAGAGAGAGGGAGGAAGATAGGGACGGAGGGAGAAAGGATGGGAGAGAGAAAGGAAGAAAAGGTGGAAGAAAGAGAAGGAGATAGGGTGGGAGGTAGAGAGGAAGACTGGGTGGGAGGGAGGGAGAAAGGGAGGAAGAAAGAGAAAAAGAAACGGTGGAAGAGAGCAGAATAGAAAGGGTGGGGGAGAGGAAGGTGAACGAGAGAGAGTGAGAGAAAGGTTGTGAGAGAAAAGAAAAGAAAGACGAGATAAGGTGCGAGAGAGAAAAAGGCAAGAAAAGAAGAGGGTGGAATGTAGAGAGAAGAAAGGAGAAAGAAAAGGGAAAAAAAAAGGTTTCGAGAAAAGAGGGCGAGACGAGAGAACAAAGAACAGATAATAGAAAACAGAAAAAAAAGACAAAACAAAACAAAACAAAAAAGAGACCAACTAAAAAAAAAGGAGAGAGAAATTAAAAAAAAACGAAACAATCCTCAAACACCCAAACGTAAAATAACAACACCGCAACCACAAACAGAAACGGAACCGTAACGAAAGGGGGGAATGAGAGAGAGAGGTCGAGAAGAAGCCTCCTGTGATTAGATGATACCTAGAGGTGTTTCTCCGGATGAGAGATGGGAACAGCCGCCGAGGAGGGACCGTAGCGAGGAGGAGGAGGGAGGGTTGAGGGGATGGGGAGGGGGAGGGAGGAGGGGAGGGGGAGAGGAGGGGAGAGGGGAGGGGGAGAGGAAGGGGGAGGGGGGAGAGGAGGGGAGAGGGGAGGGGGAGAGGAAGGGGAGGGGAAGGGCAGAAGGTGAGGACCTCGAGAGAGAGGAGCTTGGTAATAACGAGCAGACACGGGCCAAGGGTTCCTTACTGGAGGGGAAAGGCGGCCGAAGAAAAAACAAAAAAACACAAAAAACATAGTATGTGTTTAATATCGTACTTGTAGAGAGAGAGAGAGAGAGAGAGAGAGAGAGAGAGAGAGAGAGAGAGAGAGAGAGAGAGAGAGAGGCAGGAGGGGAGAAAGGAAGAGAGAGAGGCAGGAGGGGAGAAAGGAAGAGAGAGAGAGAGAAAGAGAGAGAGAAGTTTGTGTCTGGATATATACAGTTTATGAGTAATTGACCCGGACAGTTAAGCCATTTACCAAGTTCCCTATAAGGAGAGAGGAAGGCAGGAAGACAGAGGGGGAGAGAGAGAGAGAGAGAGAGAGAGAGAGAGAGAGAGAGAAGAGAGAGAGAGAGAAGAGAGAAGGAGAGAGAGAAGAGAGAGAAAAGAGAGAGAGAGAAGAAACAGAGAAGAAACAGAGGAGAGACAGAGAAGAGACAGAGAAGAGACAGAGAAGAAACAGAGAAGAAACAGAGAAGACAGAGAGACAACATGCGCATGACAGAAAGAAACGAAAAAAAGAAAAGAAAAAAAAATGAGAAGAAGACAAAGAGAAAGAAAATCCCAGAGTTAAAAATAGACAAAACAGCATTTGAATAAGAAAGGCAGGTAAATCAAGCAGAAAACACAGAATTCAGAAAGGAAAACGGGGAGAAAATTGGCGATGAAAACATGACAGAAAAATGATGGATTTGGTGACCTCGGGTTTAGGAGCCGGACAGGGGGAGAGGAAGAGGGGGATAAAGAACATAATAATGATGATGGTGAAGAATAACTAGATGAAGGAGGAGGAGGAGGAGGAGGAGGAGGAGGAAGAAGAGGAGGAAGAGGTGGAAGAGGAGGGAGGAGGAGGAGGAGGAGGAGGAAGAACAAGAACACGAAGAATAACAACAAGAATCAGGCGAAGAACAGCAACAAAGAGAGAGGAAAGATGAAAGTCAGGAGGCGGAGGAGGAGGAGGAAGAGGAGGACGGGAGGGAGGGAGGGAGAGGAACAGAAAGAGAGGGAGGGAGGGAGGGAGGGAGGGAGGGAGGGAGGGAGGGAGGGAGGGAGGGGAGGGGAGGGAGGGAGGGGAGGAACAGGAACAGAGAGAGAAAGGGAGAGAGGGAAAGGAACAGAGAGGGAGGCTGAGAGGCTGAGAGAGAGAGAGAGAGAGACCAAGGAACCCGCGGCAGTAATTTCACGCCATTAAACTCAGGCTCCCGACCGTTCGCCTTCCCCGTGGCCTTGCTTGCCTAGGGGAAAGCCGCCCCCCCCCCCCCCGCCGATCTCGTAGGGGACACGCCTCCTGGGATCAACACTTCGCGCCTCTGCCATCGTCTTGGACAGATTTCCTCTTTTTCTTAATCATGTGTTCATTATTTCGTTCATTGTTTTCGGTATTTGGTTATTTGTCTATTTATTTTTTCGTTTATTTGTTTATCTGTTATTTCTTTGTTAATTTCTTTCTCTTTTTTTCTCTCTTTCAATTTCTTTTTCTCTTTTCTCTTTCTCTTTCTCTTTTTTTCTCTCTTTCACTTTCTTTTTCTCTTCTCTTCTCTTCTCTTCTCTTCTCTTCTATCTTTATTGATATATTTTCACTATCAATCCTATTTTATCCTTTATTATTTCTTCCATCTGTATATCTATAAATTTATGATAGATAAATAGATGCATTTTAGTCAGAGACGTGAAATCTATGAATAAAAATAGATCGTTTCTACCCCCAATATCCAGGTTTTTATTCATCAAACATGCCTAAGCGATTCTTCTATTCATCTGCCTGTCTATTAGTCTATCTATCAACTCCCCCCTCCCCCCTCCCCCCCAACCAACCCTCCTCCTTTTCTCTTTGTATTTCTTTGTCCCTTTTTCCTTCTGCTTCCTTTTTTCACCTTTCTCTCTTATCCCCATTTTTTTCTCTTATTTTATCCTTTCGTTTCCTTCCGTTCTTTCTCCTTTTTCTCTCCTATCTATTCCTTTTCTGTTACTCCGTCCTTTCTTCATCCTTTTTTTTTTACTAAAGCTCTCTTCCTTCTCTCTATCCCTTTCCTTTCTATCTCCATCCATTCTTTTATCTCTCTCTATTCTATCCTTTCTCCTTCCCTTTCTCTCTATCCTTTCTTTCTACCCCCACTCTATCCCTAATCTTTCTTAATCTATCCATTCTTTCCATTTCTATCCTTCCCCCTTTCTACTTCTTATTCTTTTTCTCTCTGTTCCTCTTTCTCTATCCTAATTCCTCAAGTTTGTCTCCCCCCCCCCCCCCACTTTCACCCTGTCGATCCCTATCCCTCTTCTCATTCTATCTATCCTTCCTCTTTCTCATTCACCTTTCTCTCACCTGTCCCCTTCCTCCCCCCCCCCCCGTCTCCCCTCACTCTCCTATCCTATCTATCCTTCTGTCCCCCTCCTACCCCTCCCCCCTCCATCCCCTATCCACAGACTTATTCCTCCCTCCCCCCCCTACGTATCCCATCCCCTTCCCCCCATCTTCCCCTCCCTCACCTCTCCTCCCCCCTTCACCCGCCCTCCACCCCACCTACCCTCCTCCCCTTCCCTCCCCACCACCTACCCCCCTCCCCCATCCCTCCACTCCGCCTCCCACCCCACCTACCCCCTCCCTCACCTTTCCCCTACCCTCCCCCCTCCCCCTCCCTCACCATTCCCTACCCTTCCCCGTCCCCCATCCCCTACCCCCTCCCTCACCTTCCCCCCTCCCCCCACCCCTATTTCTCGCCATAATAAAGCATCGGGCGAGAGAAGCTCCTGGACAAGGTATAATAAATGAAGCTCATCAACAATGAGGTAATTGTCGGCATCAGAGAGCCTGGGGCGATTCGTGATAATTTGTGGCTCCTGCGCCTCTCCCCGTCCTTCGCGCCCTCTCTTCTCCTTTTCCTCTCTTCCTCTCTTTCTCTTCTCTGCTTTCTGT
>NC_051411.1:3190045-3197545 GCF_015228065.2 Penaeus monodon
GAGAGGAGAGGAGAGAGACAGAGAGAGGGGGAGAGAGAGAAGGAGGGGGGGAGAAAGAGAGAGAGGAAGAGAGGAACGCAGGAGAGGGAGAGGGAGAGAGAGAGAGAGAAAAGGGAAAAGGGGGAGGGGGAAAGAAGGGAAAAGAGAGAAGAGAGGGGGGGGAGAAGAGAGAAGAAGAGAGAGGGGGAGGAGAGAGGGGAAAAGAAAGAAAGAGAGAGAGAGAGGAGAGAGGGAGAGGAGAGAGAGAGCGGAGAGGGAAAGAGAGAGAGAGAAAAGAGAGGAGTTGGGGGAAGTTATTCGTTTGAAGGGCGTTTTTTATATTATTATTATTACTTATTACTATCGTGATATTGGTGAGGGTAATGATGACGATGATATTTATAGTGATTATCATACCATAGTAGTTGTTTCTGCTATCACCATTATCATTATCATTATAATGATAATAATTATTATTAATATTGACGTTATGAGATGGTGTGGGGAGATGGAGAGAGAGATGATGATGAGATGATGATATGATATTTTAGATGATGATGATGATGATGATGGATGAGATGGATGAAAAGATGAGATAAATGATGAGATGAAGATGACGATGACGATGGCGATGACATGACGATGGGGATGGATGTTTATGATGATGATGATGTTTGGTGTGGGATGGAGATGGAGATGGAGGGTGGGGATGGAGATGGTGAGGGGGATGATGGTTTTGATGGTGATGTGATGATGATAATGATTATAAAATTATAATAAAAAAATAATCAATACTAACACTATTAATGACAGCAATAATCCAGACACAATAATAATACCAATAACACTATTAGCACACAATACAAAAATCCAGTGAGTTCTGCAGTCACGTGACTTGGGCCTTTCAATGTCTCGCGCCTGCAATGCAATCGGATTACGCGGAAGGGGGAAAGGCACGTTGGATTTTAATGTTGCAAGAATGTTGATGACACCGACATTAGATTACGCGGTCAGTGGTCACGTTGGGAGTGATAATGGTGACAGGGGGGGTGGTGGTGGTGGGGGGGGGGGGGGGTTGGTGGGGGTGATTTTTGATGGATGATATTTTTGAGGAGGTTTTGATGGTAAATTTTTTTGAGGAAAAGTTTAAGATGAGGGGATTAGGTGAAGATTTTATTGGGGAGGAGATGGAAATGGAGATGGAGATAGAAATGGTGATAGAGATGGAAATAGAGATAGAGATAGAAATGGAGATTGGGTGGAGATGGAAATAGAGATAGAGATAGAGATGGAGATGGGGATGGGGAGACAGAGCTAGAGATGGCGATAGAGATGAAGATGGAAGTTGAAAATAATAGCAATAACAAAGTTCCCCGAGCACTAAGCCAGGTCACCCGAGATCGTAACCGGCCTGAATGAGGTCAAACAAACGACAGCAGAGTACTGAGAGAGAGCCGAGTCTGCATCCAAAATCCTTTCTCCTTGAATAATAAATGAGCCACGTCCTTTCCCTCGAGAATTCAGCAGCGGGGATCAACCACCTTTAGCGGAGCCTAAACGCCCGTATGTCCTCAGTCTAATTGCTGAAATGGCCGAGTCTCGAACTGTACAGGGAGATGTCCAGGGTCTGTGTTAAAGCCCCCCCTTCCTCATGGTAATGTTCGTGTGTTGTTTTATTTTCGCTGTGTTGTTTATTTATAGGGGTTTATAGTGTTATTGTATATATGGTAGAGATTGCAGGGTATAATATGGGGTTTTGTTTGTTTGTTTACACGTAGGGAGCTCCGGGTAAGTAAAATGAGTTTTTTAATTCCCTGATTTTGGCTTCGAAATGGCGAGAGAAATTTGCATATACCGAGGTACAAAGTAAAGCATAGGACGTCAGCTGAAATATCCACAAACATGTACCATCTGCTGTGTTTTTTGACTGTTTTTTCTCTCCTGGGAATAGTGAAGGTTCAGATAACAGATATGCGGTTTACTTGTAACTGTCGGGGTTCAGAATAAGAGAGGAAAGAGATTCATTTTATACGTGTATTCGAGAACTTTTAGAATTTGTACAGAGGAAAGATGGATGGGAATTATTTCGCGTTTTTTTATGTTTAGTTATGTTAATTAAAGGAATTATTTTGAATGTGAAGCACTCTTTGATTTACGGTATGTTAAGAATGTTATTTTTGTGAATATAGATTTTCTCGTCAAATGAAATTGATTTGATAAATCCATACCATATTACAGAAATTATGTAACAGATGTCGAATCATTTGTTCATCAAAATTACATCCTTCCCCCCCAAAAAAAGGGGAGGGCGGGGCTTGGGGGTACTTAGGTGAAAAAAGAGAGGAAAAAAGTTAGGAACTGTAGAAACCGAAATTTGATTAACCCGAGCAGAAGTTCGTCGACGCTGACTTTTTATACGTACACTGGAGTGTCGACATAACCAACTCCCTCGCAACGATGGAAAGTTCTGGATAATGGGCAATCCATAGGGAACGTGGACCTCACCCCTCTCCCCCCCCTTCTGACCACTCTCCCCCACCCCCCCACCAGCTAAACACCAGCGGTGGATCACAGACTAATCATAAAAAAAGATAAGTTGGCAACCCTCTTCGTCCGTGCGGGAACGACAGTCATCGCTCCTCTGGCAACTTCCGCAATATCCCGCGATAAAGGCGTTCGTACCGTGAGTTCTCCCAAGATTTTCAGCTCTCCGGTAGAATCTTGTAATACTTGCTTCTCGGTTGCACGAAGAAAGTGACAGTTAGATGGGCGTTATTGCTTCAACCTGGATGGAAAAATTTCAACCCCCCCCCCCCACGCAAGCCCGACATTTTTTGAAAGTGTAAAAAGGTTTTTCCCCCAAATTTTTTCCCCGCGAGGAAAGTTACTGGCAAACTTTGATATAAATTACTTGGGCAAGAGAGGTGTCATTATCCCTGTTCTTATGCGACCTCTTGATGAAAGAGACTTTTTTTCTCTCTCTCTTTAAGACTTATATCTAGTGTTTATTATATTGACTTCATTTGATTAATTCCTGGTTGGTTTTTAATGATATGTACATCCTTATGACTCTTGTTATGCATGTGTCGATGAGGTATGTTCAAAAACATTATGTATTCGGAAACAAAACATGGCAAATGACAACAAAAAAAGTTTTTGTGCACTCGTGTGTGCGTAATGTGTGTGTGTGTGTGGGGGGGGGGGTTGTGTGTGTGTGTGTGTGTGTGTGTGTGTGGGTGTGTGTGTGTGTGTGTGTGTGTGTGTGTGTGTGTGTGTGTGTGTGGGGTGTGCTGTGTGTGCGTAGTGTGCGTGTTGGTGATTGGTTGTGCGTGTGCGTGTGGTGTGGTGTGGTGTGTGTGTGGGTGGCGTGGGTGTGGTGTGGTAAGTGTAAGTGTAAGTGTAAGTGTGAGTGTAGGTGTAAATGTATGTGAATATACCTGCGAATATGTACGTGTATGCGTGTATGTGTATATACATCTTGACCTCACCCGTCTACGTGCATCCTTGCGTGCTCTCGTGCATTCAACAATATCCAGGAGACACGTTTGCAAACACCGATGCCAATAGACCCGGACAACCCGCCCCTCCCCTTCTAGATCTCGGATTTGGGATTAGCGGACAGGAGCCAATCTCGCGACCGCATCGAATCCTCCTTTTGCAGAGATCGGCGTTCCTAATCCTTCCAGGGTGACGGGGCGGAACGTCTCTCCCCAGTGAAGGAAACTTGGCTGCGTGACTTTCTTTGGATCCGTTCTAGCACATTTCTTCCCCTGCTTTTTTCTCCCCTGAAAGGTATTTTCTTTTCTCTCTGTCTGTCTGTCTCTCTCTCTCTCTCTCTCTCTCTCTCTCTCTCTCTAGTTTCTCTCTCTCTCTCTCTCTCTCTTCTCTCTCTCTCTCTCTCCTCTCTCTCTCTCTCTCTCTCTCCCTCTCTCTCTCTCTCTCTCTCTCTCTCTCTCTTATTTATGGTCGTATTCTCTTACTCGAGTTTATGTTCTTTACTTTTCCCGTCTCTTCTTCTTTAAATCATAATTTTCTCTCACTTTATCCTTGAACTCAATCTTTTATTTTATTTTCGTACTCCTTGCCTTCGCTCTCATCCTCTCCCTTCTCTATCCATCTTTCCTTCCTTTACCCTTCCATCCACTCTCCTTCTCCTCCTCCTACACCCCCCCCCCATCCCTCCCCCAACAACCTCTCAGTTCTATGGTCTTTAAGCACACTAATTCCCCTCTCATGGGACCCCCTCCCCTACCCCATCTTCATTCATCTACTCCATCCTCTACCCCATCGTCATTTATCTACCCCCCTCTCCTTAACCCATGCGTCACTTATCTACCCCCCTCTCCTTAACCATGTGTCATTTATCTACCCCCTCTCCGTGACATATCCACCCCCCTCCCCTTAAGAGAACCGCATCTCCAGCTGTGATAACGTTACCTCCATTCAGCCGATGGGGTCCAAAGTGACAAATTGAATCACTCTTTCCGGGGGCTATTTAATTGCTAAAGTTAATTACGTCATGCCACGGCCCAGCAAACGCCATCGGAATGATGTAAATTGACTTTCTAATCGGGTTGTTGATGCATTTGCCACATTTCGCAAACCCGCCGTTCTGATGACGTTGGCGCCACGCGTTAACGAAATTCAAAACGATACGCCCCCTTTTCCAGGACAAAACGTATATCCCTAAAGTGTTTCTTTTTTTCTCTCTCTCACTATAATTACGTTACAATTAAACTTTTTCCAGCCCGCTAAATGCACAATAATCCCCGTTTTATGTAGCGTCCGTAATCTTCGCACTTTCGTAATATCTAGTCCCACTTTTGATAATAAGAACCGGTGTATTTCCAACAGTAATGCGTGAGAAGAAACCTTTCTTTCCCGGTTTCTTTGTCTTCTTCGTTTTTTCTTCTCTTCTCCGTTTTCTTTCCCTTCTTCGTTTTCTTTCTCTTCTCCGTTTTCTTTCTTTCTTCGTTTTCTTTCTCTTCTCTGTTTTCTCTCCTCTCCCGTTTTCTTTCCTTTTACCTTTTTTTAATGGTAACTGACCGCGAAATAGCGTTTATACGGGGAAATTAACCAGCGGGAGACTTAGAAATGAAAGGAATCATCAAGGGAATGCCGAAATAAACGCTAAATTAGCTTGAAAGGTCGCTGATTAGACTGAATTATACACACATCCGCGATATATGTGGAGTGTTGAAGGACTAGAACTAGACTGGTCGAATTAACATTATTATCACACGCTGCGGCTTCTAATGAACAGTTAATGATCTTGGGAACAGGTCACTTATGCCGTGAACTTTATGGCATCTGAAGGGCGCTTTGATAATTGCTTCTGATGATGAGTTATTTAATTATTGGATATTCATGATTTCTTATTTTTGAGGCCAAATGAGGAGGTCAGGCAGGATGCGATGCTTAAGTTATGTAATTAAAGCGTAGGTGAAAGAAATTAAATATTTAACTATAAATATTAGACCGAATGGTGAGGTCAGGATACGGAGTTAGAAGATATGATAAATCTTAGATGAAGCTCTGATGGATTATTTTAGATTATATAATTTGATATGAAGAATTTGAGATACACTATACCATTTTGGGAATTTTTAAAATGTTTTTTTTTTCCGTCGTTTTTTCGTGATAAATGTTTATTTCTCTTCCTATTCTTCAGTCCCCCCCAAAAAAAATTCTACATATTTTCAGTTACCCATCTATCATTTTTATCTTTTCTTTAATATATTTGCATTTTTTTTTTAACTTCTAATAACGACAAATTCAAATTACTTTTTTTTAATTGCAAAGAAATTTTTTATATTTTTTTTTTTTATATTCCTTTTGTTTCTCATTGCTCTTCAGCGAAGATCAATACAAGATATATTAACTGGAGTTATTATAGTAGCAGCCCACACCCACACACGTGTACATATAAAATCAAGGAGACACACACAAACACACACGCACACAAACACACACACACACACAAGCGCGCGCGCGCGCACGCACACGCACACATACACACGCACACACACACACACACACACACACACACACACAAAAAAAAATCTCACACAAACAGACAAAACACAAATGAAAACACAAATCTACACAAACAGATACAAACAAACTCACAAACAGACAAAACACAAAAAACACAGATCTACACACACATACAAACTCACACAAACAAAATTAACACAAACATAGCTCGTTTCCGTCGCATTCACACCTCTCTAAAAATGACTTTATCGACACAAAAGATCCACCTTTATAATAAAAAAAAAAAAAAAAAAAAAAAAGTGGGGTGGGGGGGGGTCCGTCCTTTCGTGAGTCACAACCATCGGGGTTTTAAATGAGCGGCTGTTAGCGGACGCCACGCTATAACGACCCCCAGATATGACGAATTAACCTTTTTATATCTCTTTCTTGACTTATGACGACAATTATGTAGATTGCATCAAGGTAGGAGATAGAGAGAAATGTTAATTGATTATGCATTTTATATGCGTGCGTCGGCGTGTTTGTTTACGTGTGTGTGTGTGTGTGTGTGTGTGTGTGTGTGTGTGTGTGTGTGTGTGTGTGTGTGTGTGTGTGTGTGTGTGTGTGTGTGTGTGTGTGTGTGTATTATAGTATGTATGTATGTATGTATGTATGTTTATATATATATATATATATATATATATATATATATTATATTATATATATATTATATATTTATATATATATATTGTGTGTGGACATATATGCATACACATATGTATATATCTGTATATGTAAGAATATATCTATCAATCTATTTACACACACATATATATAAACATATATTTCTGTTACACATGCATACTTACATACTTACACGTTTATACGCATACACGCACACACTCCATAGATATATACATAAACATATCGTGTGTGAATATTTGAACAAAGAAAAAAGTGAACGATATGAAGAATTTTTGCCCCCGACCTTGCGTGCTATGACGAGTTTCATAAATGACTCGCAGTGTGTGTGTGTCTGTTTATTTACCAAGTGCGTGCGGGAGTAAGTTTATGTGTAAGTGTGTATGTCTGTTCGTACATTACCGCAGGCTCGAAAAAGCAGATAGTAAAAATGGTAAGCCTCATTCTGGCTCGAGTAAATTTTTGTGAATCAGTTTAGAGCTATGTGGCATGCGAGTCCCATTCTGTTTGGTAAAGAGGTCTCTGCTCTTCCCATTAGAATAGAGCGCTTGTCTGTTTTCTAAGTGTTGGGGAAAATAATGGGAAAGATGGAATGGTTACTGTTATGTGATGTAGTCATTATTATTTCTTTTCCTGTATCGTCATTTTCATTTGTAATGTCAATTTTTTTTTTTTTTTAATCTTATTGTAAAATTAAGCATCATTATTTCTGTTGTCATTAATGTCATCAACATTATCGTTATCATCATCATCTTATTATCATTATCAATCACTCATTATCGCATCATCACATCACCACCACACCATTTTCTCGATATCATTATACCATTTATGCCTCTGTCT